>NW_010115791.1:2356-22743 GCF_000699245.1 Pterocles gutturalis | reverse complement strand
GATCCAAACAGATTCATGCACTGAAACAAAAACAGCACAGAAGCCCTGTCCTTGAAGATGTGTCAGGTTAGAGAAGTGTGAAGGGGGCTGCTATAAAGGTCAGAGGGATGAAGGCTGACAGTTGTACATTTTAAGCATAAGAGTTGAGATGTTGGGTCTCTCTGATTCAGGCCACGGATGAAGATGAAAAAACAACCTTCCCCCACAGTGCAATCAGAAATTTCAAAGAATGAAGAGTACAGCCTGGGTCTAAGACCTGGCCTGCAGCAGTTGCATCTGGGAATCATCATTGCAGCCCTCCATACGCTGCATTGCCTTCCTCTTGGCGTGCGCAAGGTGTTACTGGTCATGGCAGCATGCAAGCTCAGGTCCTTTTTTTTGTCATCAGCACTGCACAACAGTTAACATAAAGAAATGCATTTTCACCGACAGATAACAGCTATAAAGTTCAGGAAGCACCAGTGGAGAAAATCTGGCTCCGTTATGTGCAAAATTGCATAGCAGAATCAGATTTTTGTTTTGCTGTTTCAAAGCCCATCTATCTACTTCATTGTTGCTGAACGTTTGTGAAATACTTTTATACCTAACTCCATTATGTGGTGTATTTTCTTTTTAGCTAGTATTTGTGGCAATAAGATAAATAAAGGAAATTAATACGTTACATTTACTGACTTAATGTTGTGGAAAACTGAAGATTTACTGCCCTTCAAAATAAATGTAGACTTTGGCTTTACCTCAGCAAAATATTAACTCTCATGTCAGTAAGTCTTAATGTTCATTGCTTACTTTAATGGAAGCCAATTTCAGCTTAATCTGGTTTACAAAGAAAACTACATTCCTGGTACAGTTAAATAATTTTATTTCAGCATCATAATAAAAAGGAGCTTTTTTGGAGAATCCAACAGTGCAAATTTTTATTATTGTATCTTAGCCTCATGAGAATTGTTGTTTTCTTCTCCTGGAGTCATGTTATTATGGTTATCTCTTCTCATCTTTGTTCTGTTAAAATAAAATGAATCATCCACACTCGTGGTTTCAGAAAAAATGCTTCAAAATATTAATCTTAAATGTTCAAGTTGTAAAAGTTAAATAAAACGAGCCTGTAATTTGTTTGTTTTCAGCTCATAATTTTTAAGCCACAGTGAAAATGCAGATTTACGTGACACTGACAAAATTCTAAATCTTGTCCATAAAATGTAAGTGAATGAAATCTTGAGAACTTCGTACAGCTTCTACTCAGGAAATCTTCCATTATATTTTTTAGAAACTTATTTAAGGATACAAGTGAATTCTTTGTATTACCAATCCAAATAAAAATAACCTATGTCATGCCTATATTCAAATGGCCAGCTTCCAAAATATATTAAATTCATTAACTGTCACACTGTTGCATGTCATCGACCAAGTTACTATCCTCTGAACAGTTTGCTAAAAACTTTCTGGTAGGGTTCTCCTGTCCGGAAAGGTGTTACAGAAAGAGTAAGTTTCTTGTATTGGAGAGGGTTGTTTTCCCACTATACATAAATGAGAGCTAAAAATCTGCCCTCCATGGCTTCTTCCAACTTCATCTCAAGTAAGAATGCTACAAGCACCCAACAGAGACATAAGGATGTGCACTAGTGTCTTAGTTTTAGCCTTGAAGAGCATTTACACTTTCAGCATTACACTGCGAAGTAATGGTCAGGCTCAGTGAATGAAATGTGTCTTGGATAGCACATATCCTCCCCACATGCATACTGGATCAAATACCCAGGCCAGGAGATGGTGGGGTTTTTTTAAATCAATTGAGTAAATGAGGCATCAGGAAATCCTGGCATTAGAAAGTGAAATTTTGTAGCATAATCAGCTAACAAAGGAAAGTATAATAGTTAATGGAAAGCAGAATATGGAATCATAATTAAAACTGGCATGCATATTGTCAAGTGAAATTATCACTTGGTTATGGAAAAATGTGGTAGGAAATTATTTATGAAGGGCAGAGCATAGCCTTAGTCTTCCTTTCAAGTGTTGTATAAAATTACAGCAAGATTTTTGTTTTATTTAGACTGGCAGTGTTCCTAGAAAGCACTAGTTGTGATGCACGGAGCCTGAAATACTGGCTTTTTATTTGTACTCAAAGCTCTAGAGTATTGTCTGTTCAATCACTTATAGATCAGGCTTCTCAGTAGCTTTCATAAGCACTTGAACAGTGTGAATAAATTGTACTGACAATGCTGACAGCTCCATACCCTGTCTAAGAAAGGCCCGAAAGGATTTAAACTTTTGCTTTCTCACTCATTGAAGGGTGGTCCTTCTGTACAATACATTGGTCTCCGTACTTTACAAGATTCCCCCTTCTTCCCACACACACAACTTTTTGGCAAAATGAAATAAGCTTCCTACCATTAGTTTCCAAAGAAAGCATTTTAAATCAATCTGTCTCTAAACATAATTTAGAAGACCAAAGGAAAGCTATGTAAGCACAATAAAGTGTTGTTCTTAATAAATTCCTGTCTGGCAGGGATCCAATTCCCCTAATATTTCTAATCCTTTCTGAGTTTGTTCCAAACAGAAATAAAAATGCAACAGAATTTTCTTAAAACAGTATTCAGGCTACCAATTCCACCCAGTCCCCCTATTCAGACTTTCTTTAAAACAACTATCTTTTTATTTATGGTTTCACAAAATTAATTTTTAATTCTCCCTGGATTATTTTCCTTCCCCAAATAAAGATTGCTTGGAGATGAAATTTCCACAATTTCTGTGTAGTTGACAACTCACAGTATTAAAGAGGGCGTGACAAATTTAACCATAAAGGCATGGCAGTTGCAAGTTACTGCAATTAAGGACATAAAAGCAAATGTGTTGATAGCTCTGAGGCAATTACTGACTTCACAAAAATTTTAGCTACTGGCCATTTCAGAACACCAGAGGCAGATGCAACAGTGACACATGGCATGCATTTATCACCAGATTACCTACCTGCCTTTTTTCTTTTCTTATAGACGTGTCTTGATTAGAAACACATACTTGGAATATCTTTTAGTGAAAGGACTGGCAGTAGCTTGAAGGTACACTGCATTTTGAAGAGCTTCCAAAGCCCCACATTACCACAGTATGCAACTTTCACTCATTCACATTCGATACAGAAGGAATTCCCAAATTTTGTCCACAGAGGACTATACTCTCAGCTTCCTGGGGGGCAAATAGGTCAATTTAATCTGCATGCAAATTGTGAAAGTTTGTTATGCAGGGATCTACCTTTATAGTTTTGAAACAAGGAGAACTGTTTTATCAATGCAGTTCAATTACAAGAGAAATTCAGGAGCTCATGTCAACTTAGTTACTCATTTTCCCTCCTCTTTTTTTACAGCAAAGGACATCGGAAATTCATCTTATTGTCTAATATACTCTTTTGACCTTAAGTTATTGCTACACTGGTGATCAGTATGTTTATACTTCTGCTTTCTCCTAAACTAAGCCACTAGTATTTTGTGTGAAACTTTATAACATCTGCCTCTGGGTTCAGGGTTTGCAAGATTCTGGAAAGTAAATTGGCTTCCTAATTTTTCTGCTAATCAGTATACATCACATCCGCCTACAAACAAAAACGTTAGACCATTTTTCCTTTCACTGGCATGACAAATAGGAAATAATTGTGTCACACTGTGCTTAATCCCTCTTTTCGCTGTGTCCAACAGCTTTTTCACCTTATAGTTTCATTGTGAAACCATGGGTGCACATGTTGGTTTCCTGCACTATGTATTTATAACAGCACATCTGCATACACACGTGTGTTTGCATGTAGTTCCCAGAACAATGAGCCAGTGTCCACAGGTTACAACCTTTTTAATATCAAATAGAAGGGAAAAGAAGAAATGAGACAAAACCACTGAATGCCAGAATGCATTATGACTGTCAGTTCTTGGACCAATATCTGAAAAAATATGCTGTGATAAGAATGAAATACCAAATGTGCAAAGCCAGACCTCCACATGGTCGTAAAGTGGAAGGAGAAAGAATTGTCAGAGCCTGACTCTAAGGCCACAGTCTGTTGATTATTGTTCTACTGTGAAAAACAAACAAAAATGTAAGCTTGTACAGCATATGAAAACACACGTCAAATTGCTGGCAGCATTTCAGCTTCCAAATGCAGCAAATGTTGAAACATATTTAAATTTCCTTCTCAGTCTTTAAATCCTTCTTTATCTGCTGTCATTTGTATGACAGGGACTGAAATTTTTGACAGCTGAAATAGATGTCAGTGCTCTACACCCAGAGTCTGATCCAAAGGCAGCTGAATGCAAAGGGAGTCTTTTCCCTGACTTCAGTGGGAACTGGGTGACAACCAGTATGAAATGAAAACCTAATTACAAGGGGATACAATCTGAGGAATCAGCCCACAAGTGCATTTACCGCAGATAATCCTCCAGATCCCCCAGCTCTCCCCTCGTTCAACCATGAGAAGCAAATCAGAGTCAGGAAGCCTGGTTTCCACAACCCCACTCATGAAAGCAAACAGAAACGTTGCTTTCATTGAGGCTTTTTGTCTGCTGGTAGCTCACTCCTAAGCTCTAAGTTATTTGACGCTGCCTCAGAAACCCTCCTCAGCCTTCTTGGCAAAAGTTCTCCGTAATGGTACCGAACAAGCTTGTCGCTGTTGTGCTGGCACAGGAGCACCCTGACAGCGAGGGGCCAGCGCACGGTGACTGTACCAGCAGCATCTCCCCTCTCAATTCATCCTGACGTCGCTAAAATTCTCCTGACAGGATTTTAACAGCAGAGGCGCAGAAGGGGATTTTGCTCATTATTTACTACCTGAATGTCCACATCTTTAGACTATCGTGCCTACATATTTGAGGTAGACAATGTCAAGTTAATAGGGGAAAAAAATTGTCTCCACCATATTGGAAAAATACTGCTACCTATGTTTTTCTCAGAGAGATTCATTATGAAAAAGGTGATATGGTGAGTGGTTTTGTGTTTGGTTTTGGTTTTTTTTTTTTTTAATGGAGTGTAAAAGTTAAGACATGCTTTGACTCAGAAGTATCAGGCATTTTTTGGTTTGAATCCAACACTGAAACACTGTCACAGAGCTGCAGTTCCTGATGTGACAGGCTTTCACAGACTTTCCACCAGTGAACATGCACAACTCCATAGCAGCTGTGTGCAAACTCTCCTTTTAAACTCAGCAACTCCACGACTTCAATCAATGCAGGCACACCTTGAGAAAATTAAAAAAAAAAAAAAAAATTCAAAGACCAAAATATATAGGAATTGGATACATAATGGGAACCTTAAAAATTACACTTTGAGAAAATCCAAAAGATGCTTGTGGCTGCCTGGGTGGGCCCTTGGCACTGCAGCTGCTGGGGAGATGGAGATCCCTGGGCTGGCAGGTGCTGGTTCCCAGATACTGACCCCTCTCAGAGATCTGACACAATTGGCACAGTTTACGAGAATTTTTTAATTCTACAGAGCTAGCACTGCCCAACAGAAACATCATCAGAAATGTTTTGTTTAGTTCTAATCACATGTGATGAGGTGCTAGATGGAAAGGCACAAACGTGCTTGCCAGACCTCTGGATGCACACGGAGCCAGGGACCGGTACACAGCTCCCTGCTCCCTCAGGCACAACCACGTGGAGTATAAACACAGTGATACTTTAAGAGGTTATCATTGATGTAAAGATGACTCTCCTGTTCATAGTAATTTTAAAAGCCCAATTATCTTGCCAGTAGGGTCTTCATAAGAAAGATTAGGTGGGTCTATATTTCTGAGAACTCCATGCTGTTTTGATTGTGTCAGTAAGGAACAGATTGTTCAGTTCACTTAACACAATAAATTCCCTCGCTATTCTTTTAAGGAAGAAATTCCTATTTTATACTTTAAAAAACTTGAAATCTCTCTATTTTCATTATCTCTTAGATGAAAAAATAAGTCCATACAATGTCAGGCATTCCTTGTTCAGGTGACAGCAGGCAGCAAACACTCCAAGGCTTACTGAAAAGTGTGCACACTTTAAGAAAATTCAATAAAGGAGAACCTAGTTAGTACAAGAGATCCATATTCAACATACTCATATGCTGCTGTGGGGGGCAGAACTGAGAGAGGCACTAAGAACAAGCAAGCTGTACAGGATGTGGCTTATAGTATTTTGGGTGGTTATCAGCACACATAAGTAATTGCAATGGTGAAAGGAACTAATTATTCAAACTATTCTCTTCTCAAGCTAGTTAATTTTGTGGTTTAAGATGCCACAGTTAATTTCAACAGAATATGTGATGAACGGCTCATCACTGGGCTGTAAGTATGACATGTACCGTACAGTGATAAGACATGGGATAAGTTAATTAGAAACTACTGACATGGCCAAATGACATGCATACTCTGCAGTCATCTTATTTCTATCCCTTCTTTCATCTTTGATGTTACACTTGTGTATGATAATGACAAAGTTATGAAAATGTTGTGATGGTCTGATTGAAGAGACTGGGACAAAGAGACAGAAAGATAGAATATATAATAATGAGGCATGTTAGGTCTCTATTTCCCTTTGTCTTTTAAAATATTTTTTTCTGAATACGTTCTGGAGGAGATCTCTTTTAACACAGAAGACAAAACACACCATACAATTCGCACATGGATGTGTCAACCTTTTGTGTAACTCCTTGGCTTGTTGTTTCGTAACCCCTATGTCAATTTACCAGGCAAGTGTCATCTTTGGATGATTTCCAACTTATGGTTAAAAAAAAAGACCAGTCTTCTTTTCTCTTTTGATCAGGTCTTATTCTGTAGAATATCCAATTCTGAAGAAAAAAAAAAAGTGTTTATTACATTCTGCTAATAGTAAGCATATATATACAGCTTATTTTCATTGTCATTAACAGAAGTAATGATTTTTAATTACAAGTCACTCACTGTGAAATAGAAAAATGTGCACAGTTGTTTCTAAATTCAAATAGACTGTATTGTGTTTCCTGATATCTGATGACCTGTTCATAGAAGAAAATAAAATTGGAGCAAGTCTGTAGTGTTTGTGGTCTCAAACCAGCTGTTAGTTGCAATCATTATCCACTAATGTGTAATGCACTGAGTAGCTAATAGTGTGTAACTTAATTTACTTATCCCTCTCTGTCATCCATTTCTTTCTTAAACCTATAGTGGCTGTAGCTTTATTTGAAACTGTCATGAAGAAACTACCCAAACACCTTTATTCTCTCAGATGTCTGGTGGGGAAAAACGGCATTATATCTCTGTCAAATAAATTAGTTACGTTTCAGGCACAATAATATGAAAAAATACTGATATGGAACAGCAGGCAGAGTAATGTCCTTAAGCCCTCCTTGGCCTGGAGCAAACTAACTTCTTAAGGAAATTTGTATTTTCTGTCTGATGCAAGCAGGGTTGTTTTTCATTTCTTTGATGAGAACTTCTACTCTGAATACCAGTATGTCTGAAGAATGTCATTATGAACGTGATCTATTGCCAGTGCCAGGACTCTGCATCTATTGTTCCTATAACAAAATCAGCAAATATATAACAAGCCAACACAAGCTCTTTTTCTAAGTGGGTATATCACAACCTTTGAAGAAATTATTTTGAGCCTTTTCTTGAGATACTTTTGCAAACAGTAACCTTGCTTTCACTCTATGTACTGCATTTATGTGGACCTGCCATCAAGTTGAGGCCAGTAACTGGTTCCAATTATGCCAAACTTGTGTTTATGCCATACTACCTGTTGTATACCATCTTCTGGAGGGGTGATCTCTCTAGTTATGGCATAAAGTTTTTTGGGTTTTTTTTTAGCTGATATGCACAGAGATAAAATAAACAGTCAATCAATCAGTGACGTTTTTATCAGGAAGCAGAAAACTAGTCTTCAGCACTGTATAATTCCAACACCTATGTCATGAAACAAACTGTGAGTAGTTAGGATGAGGGTCACTTCAATTAATAATTTAAAATTAGACCTTCAGGCTCAGTTCCACACGTAGATATTTAGTCCCATTTGAAATGCCTCAATTTGCCAGACATGACACAGTAGCCATAGAAGACACCTTGCCTTTCTGGTGTGGTGGCTGGCAACCAGACAAGATGGCTTCAGGTATCTCAGGTGGCATTGAGATGAGCTTGTGGGTGAGCAACAGAATCAAGCCTTTAGTCTGAGACAGAGAGCCTAAAATAGCAAGCAACAGCCCATTTCAGGAATGGGAGAGTTCTGCAAGACTGCTCCCTGTTGATAACAAAGAGAGCTCAGGTGATAGCTTAGACTGGGCATCCAGAGATTTAGTCTAAGCTGTCAGCTTACTCTAAAACAGAAACTGACAGGTCAGTCAGTCAGCTGAATTGCTCTTAAGGTTCCCTGGATTGTATTGACTGGATCTCTATTAAACTGTAACAGAGACCTTGACACCTTGCCCACACAGAGACACCTGAACACAGCTGTTTTGATGGGCAAGGTCTGTTCCAATCTTCACCTTTCTAGAGGAAAGTCTGTCCAAACTTTGTGACTCTCTTTCTCCACTAGGACAGTTTTCCATTATTTCAGACTTTGTGTACAGTACTGTTCTACATGGTGAACTTCAAATTAGTTAGTTAATTAAACACTTAAAAATGCTATTGTCTTCTTAGTTTTCTCCTGACATTGCTTGGTTTTATACCTATCTGTTCCAGCCAGCCAACAGTTCCATCCCCACGACACCCTGGCTGTGTTCTGCAGCATGATCTTTCTATCAGCAGCACTGGGCAGCACTCTTCCAGCCACAGAGACCCCTTCCACAGAGGAACTGGAAAATGTTTCTTCCTGTCCTTAGCCTCCACTATGAAAGTTAGTTTGGAAAAGTTAGGTAAACAAAACATCAGCAAAACTCAATGAAGAGAGGAACAGACAAATAAAGATGTTTAGAAATAGTTCAACTCTGGAAAAACTATGGACAGGAAGTGGTGAATTTGTCATTTAAATAGGTGAACAAAGGATATAAAAAGTGGGAGGACAATATTTTTTTCCCAGCAGTTTGGTTTGTGTCTCTGACTTTTACATGTTTAGGATACTGAGTATTTAGGTAATTACTGTACCTATGAAACAGAAGGATGTATGGTGGCCCTCTGATCTGGACTGGGGCCCAGTACTTCTGAAAGGCCAAAGCTTCTCTACAGAACTCAGTTTATAAATTTAGAGATTTTTACACATAGAGGCAAGGTGAGTTCAGTTTGAGAATGACTTACTTAGGCAGTTCATAGTCTCTCTAACCTCATTCCTGGAGCTGAGTTGCTTCATCATGACTACTGAGATCCTTGAAAGAAGGGATGGACAAGAAGTTACATGTAAGTAACTCTCTCTGGGAACCAGAGAACATAATTGAAACAAGAACGTACTAAGACTCTGAATAATTGATTTTTTTTCTCCCCCAACAGGAAACTAATTTGACCTGCTAGTCTCCGTGATCTGCTGCCATTTGGTACAAAAGTAACATTATGCTTTTTAATCCCTTTATTCACCTTCTTTCACCTGGTGCAATGTTACTGAATCTTATGCCTATGTGTATGGGTCCAACAAAGATGTTTTTCTGCTGTAAACTCTTAGGTAAATATATTAACTATATGCATATATACAGGTAGGGCAGACAAGCTATGCTATTACCAGTTCCATGCCTTTACAAGACACAATAAATGGTGACAAATGTCTGACCCCTACCAGCTACTGTGCCCAAGAAACTGGGACGGGGGGAGCACGAGTCATGGAGATGAGTGAGTACAGGATTATAGAGACATAGGAGAGAGGAGCAGATTCTTTAGGTATCAGTATGTCACATTTTGCCTCTGAATAGATCTGTTCAGCTACAGTCAAGCAGAACTGCATTTTGTCCTTTCTCGCTGCAGGTTTCCCTGCTGGGAGGGAACCAAAGACAGGCAGGAATGAGGGATGTACAGTGACACCCTCCCAGAGCTCTGCCTCAGGAACCGTGCAGGACAAGAGCTGTTGCAAAAATCATTATCTTACAAAACTTACCAAAATATGTCTGTGTTTCAAATATATTCTAAAATGAAACAAATCTGTTCTCTCACAGAGGAATGTCACAGAAAAATAAGACACATATGGCCACAGCTTATTTTTGCTTGACTTACATATAGCTTTCTGTATCAAGTTCTAAGACAAACAAGGTGCCTCTTTGAACACTCACTTGGTGTTCCACCTAGTTTAATTTTGTCATATCACATTATCTCTTCTTAACTGGATTTGTTGTGTAATCATTAGAGTTTACCTCTACTATGTACTTTCCGATGCCCTACTTTTACTTTATCCTATTTCCTGTCTCCAAATTAATCACATGCAAGTCATGAACTGGCTCATACAGCTAAAGGAAAGAGATGCAACTTTTTTTTTATGAGGATTATGCAGCCCAGGGTAGGATTCACAGAGGGAACCGAGATGCCCTATTTCCTGTTCTAGTCAGGTGAAGCACTTGGCATCTACACCTATTTCTTGCTGATGTCTGCAATAAGTGCAAAGCCAAAGTTAGATATTTTTCTCCCAAAAATGAAAAACACTTTCTAACAACAGGGAGAACTGGATTCAATGACCAAAATATACAGAAGACTGGCCTTTTTCTAGAGAATACACAAATTCTCCAGACTATCCAGTGCTGTATGAATTGCCAGATTGCACCAGTTAGTCTCCTGTAGGTTGTACAAAACTGCAGTAGGAATAACATTCAGCCTGTACCACAATATGTCCCTCAACAACTTTAGCAGTGATCTCATCAAAAAAACAGTCAAGCATTTTCTGGAAAGTAACCAAAGGTCTGGTGCAAATGAATTAAATATTTCATCTGCTATTTGGTTGCAACTGTTGAACACATGGTGCTCAAAAACATTTTTCCTTCATTGGAATGCAATAAAAGCCTCAGACATTTTGATTAAAGCATTGATCCAATCCACTGTCCCATCTTTACATGTGACTGCATTGCAATCTGTCTAGGTTTCTTTTTAAACTTACCATGCTGCAGCAAATGAGATAGGCTCTTAAAAATTTATATGTATATATATCTTTCTTGTTACAGATACAGTCTCTAAATTCTGACACATGTAAAGGCCAGAAAAAAATCACTTAATGTACCTGATGGCTCAGTTCTGCCAAAAGGGGAAAGGGTGGTGTCTGGCAGTGTGTGCAATGAGGCACAGCTTGCTCCCAGAAGTGTGCCATAGCTCCTTAAAACTGCATACACACACTTGTCTAAATTCATAAATAGGGCTCTATATTTGCTACTGTGGTTCAGAGCCTGCTGCAGAAGTTAAAACTCTCCTGTGCCCTGGCCCGCGTTGCTGAGGACTCCTCAATTTCCTGCCCTGTTCTCTGGGGATGTAATACCAGCTCTCAAACTCAAAAAAGACCTAGATTTAGCTTACATTGCAAAGTATATCACATGGCAAAATGCACAGCACAAGTCCCCAGGTCACATCCAAATTCCCTTACTCTCCCATTGTTCCAGTTGTAGCAAAAGGTCAGTAAGCCACCACACTTTGTAACTGGGTGCACAGGTAGAATAATGCCACTGCACGCTCACTGCTTTGGAGTCTATTTTGTAACAGATAAGCAGAGAACAGAAGCAATACCTACATGCAAAATGCCCAGGTTGTGCAGCTCCAGTTCTGCTCTCCACCCAGAGGGCAAGAAAGAAGACAGGGTGTCAGCAGCCTGTTCCACCCTGCACTGTAATCCTGTGGTCGCTAAGGTGTGGAGAATTGCAAGGTTACGCAGGGTTAAAGTCAGTGGCCAAGTTCTCCATTTTCATGTGATTAGGCTACCCTGAAACACGTTCTTTGAGCCAGCTGAGAGTACTGCACAGAAGAAGGGAACAGATTCATCTGAAGTTCTCTGCGCTAATATTTGGCACTGAATGCAGTCAAGAATAAAGTTTATTTAAGGGTAGTAGTAGGAACCATGGGAGGACTTTGGCCTGAAATAATAGACCACAGCAACTTACTGCTTCAAATTTCAAAAGGTGTAACGGCTTGAAGGTGACTGAATTGAGCCTTTGACATAATACTCTCTTTGTCCACTTAAACCCATGGAAAGTCTAATAGTTCAATTTTATAGTTCAGTAATTTTAAATTAAAAAATACTTTAGCCTTTTGTTCAATAGTATTAACATAAAATCCTGGCAGCACTGCAAAATTAGCATCCACAGTAATCAGCAGCTTAAGCCAGCTCCTTAGAATGCCTCTACACAACATTATTGCTTCCTCCATTTGAGATTATATTTTCCAGATTCTTTGCATAAAAAGGCATGGCTGTCCCGCTATCAGCTTGTTTAAGCAGAGATGTTATTTCAAATATATTGTCAATACTCTCTTCTCAGAAGGAACTAATTGTACTAGCTGAACACATCAGTGTATATCAAATGACCAAACTTGAAAACATTTCCCTGTATTTTGTAGGTACTTAATTTTGAAACTAAATAAAACCCCCAAGTATTTGTGGTTAAAATATCTGATTACTATTAAACTGTTGAAACATTTTCATACTCAGCTGGCAAGTTCCATCAGAAGTTTCAATCACATTGGGCAACTTAATAGATGTTGTTGATTTCATAGGTGAAATCAGAAGGAATAGATGTTGCCAAGGTACTACAAGTCCAGAATAAAGACCCCTTCCCAGCTGCTTTTAATTTCAATATCCATAAATATTATCTGTCCAGAGGGGAAAGGAGTTGTCACTGGGTCTGAGGTTTGTGTCTGTGGTTCTTTTTTCCCGAGAGCAACAGGGAGGAAGAGATTAACTTCAGTAAGTAACTGTTGGAGTGCAGAAGATTGTGAGAGCTAAAGTTTCATCTTATTGACAAGATTTAGCTTTTTCCCTCTCTGAATCAGGGATCCACAAGAATTTTGGGATTCGTGAATTGTCTGAGATGTTTTAAAGAAAGCATAAAAGATTTTTCTAAGTTAAAATTCTTTGAAATTTTCACAAGAGAAGCTGTAGAAGCAGACGCAAGAGAATCTAGAGATTGTAAGAACTACACCATGGTTCCTGGAGGTGTTTCAGCCAAGATCTGCCATAAAGAACGTCTCCTTGGTCATGTTATCCAAAAAACATAGCTCAACTAGACACTTATATTGGACACGTTGTAAAATACTCAACTGAAAAGGGGATGATCCAGAGAGCAATATTTTTTGCTGATTTGCAATTGTATCTCTAAATACTTACACAGGCTATTTACATGTGGTAGCAGCTAATTGTGTAGCTGACACTGGCTTTTTCTGGCCACATACAGTTTAGTATGTGTCAACAGTCAGAAAATAATAATACAAACATGTTTGATGTTATGCCACAAAGATTCATTGCTGTTCTAAGCCCTCAAGGAGTTAACACTTCCATATGAAACAGATTCAGTCCCCAGTTAGAAAATATGTCATTCCATACCAGAAAGTCTGTCCCCTCCACGGCTGCAGTCATTTCTCGCATATTTCTCCACTCTTCCACATTTTTCATAAGATATAGAAATGCCTGGTTTTATACATAACCCTGTCTCAGTTCTCTTGGTTTACTAGGTACCAGCCTTTGTTGTATGCGGGAACTGCCACAGAGTCAGCCCAGCATGTGCCAGAGCTGGATAGGAACCTTCCCAACTCCCAGCTTGGGGTGATGGGATGCCAATACGTCAGGATCAGGGAAAGTCAGACACACAAATCTGTGAGAAATGTATCATAGCTTGCCTGTTTAACAGGAATATTTATTTGAATTGCACAAAGGTTTAGAATTACAAAATTGCCTTGCTGCACGAAACCCCAGGGCTTGGCATGTCAGAATCAAGTCTTAAAGCAATTCTTATACATAGATTCGTGGGAAAACATCAGTTTCTCTTTCCAGGGAGAGCTCCTATATCTTGCTTTCTGCTGTGGCACCTACCTGTGGTCAAGGAACTCACAAGTTGCTGTCTGGAAAAACTGATGGTGGTTGAGGCAATATCAATAGAAGAGATTTTGCAAAAATTATCTGGTCCTGCCAACCTTCTAGTATGTGAAAAACCTGGACTTAATCCTGCATGACAAATATAGCTTCAAAATTGCCTATACTGGAGTCAGAAAAGCATATAGGGTCTGCAGTGCATTGACTAGTCTGTCAATGAGAACTTTCATCAGGGTGCTTGACACACAAAAATTAAGATTTAACAGACAAAATAGGGTCCTAATCCCGAAAACTAACCCGTTCTATTTCTGTGAAGGCAAGATTCTCCTGCAGGAGACAGTTCCTGTGAGAAGAGAATTACAAAAACCACCCCACTCCACCCCCCCGGCCCCCACCCATTGTTCTGATGGCATCCAAACATTACCTTATTTCAGCCAAATTCAGCAGCATTGTTAAAGCACTGATTTCAGACATCGGTTATTGCTGATCATAAAACTGCTCAGCTACATTTTACCGTGAATGTCCAGGATCATGCCTGCATGCCCTATGACACAATATCTCCCATTGAGAATCTTAGCTACTCTTTCTTACCATGTACTGTTCACAAATACATGTTTATTTTTTTCTCTCTTTTGGTTATATTTTGCTGCTTTTCCTTTATAATAAATACAGATTGTTTATCAGGAGCCTCAGTCTTACATACTCCTGTAGGGTGCCTCCATACTTCTTACATATTCCTGTAGAAAATGTAAGCTATTTAAAATGGAAAATACATTTTAAGTCTTAGGAGTGGAGAATGCAATACTCTGCCAGAAAGGGCCAGGTGGCAATCCATCACCAAAAAAAGTAACACATCATTATGCATTGCTCAAGTAAAGCAATGTACTTGTTCTTAAAATCAAAGGGAATCTGGTTTCATTTAATACTTACATAGGCAGGGATACAAAGATATAAAGGAGCACACTGTTTTTAAGGAATATATCTAAACTCAGTGCAGAAAATACAAATTAAATGTATATACTGTAAAGGCAACACCAAAATTTCTTGTTTTTAAATATGCCCAGAATGATGTTCTTTGATTAGTCAGAACTTAACTTGAGGAAGCTTTATATTTCTCATCATTTTCTTGTATTAAAGTTAATTCTCCTAAGAAAATGACAGTGTTTAATTGAAAGAATGTCAGCATTAAAAGACCAAGCTATTCTCCTGTCTGCCAAATGTCTCAATGTTTACCTACTTCTTGAGCTTCTGACTAAAATTTATTGGTTATGAGTGAATATATTCCATGGTTGTGAGAGTGAACAAATAGATTCACTAATCTCTGACTTCTGTGATTGATTCCTCTAGGGAAAGTAAATATATTGATCACCTCTAGACTGCAAGACTCCTACAAGAAATTGTTGTATCATTATAATGGATCGGAGAATGTACAAGTAGTACTCTGTACTCTTTGAAGAACATCAGGACAAGGTAAGAGAGATCAGTCTAAGACAAGCAAGTAAAGGACGATCAACAGCTAGAAGTGCACGCCTACCTGTACATCTTAGTGGCACACTCTCACCATTCCTTTCTCCCAACAATATTTAGTTGTGTGTACTTTGCAGCACTTGAGCACCAACAGTTTCAGTGAGTAGACTGCAAAATTGGAGGATCCAGCTTAAATCCAGGCCTAGTTTTCTCAGCCCATCCCTGTATGGGATTGGTCAATGCAAAATACCCCTTATTTTTCAAAATATTTCAGGGAAAAAAGAAAATCCAAGGTAAAACCCTTGGCATTTCAACAGAAGTCAAGCTATAACTGACGAGAAGAAAATGTTTTTCTTCGTACTCTTAATGAATGCAGCTAGTTTATAGAAGTCCCAGTATTGTGAATTTTAGCAACATGCAATATTCAAAAAAATATAAAGCAAATTAAAGCTGGACAGATGTTTCACATATATATTTAATAAAAAAGAATTCTTTTACTTTACCATTTCAAAGCTAATGACCAAGTCAAATGCACAATGTTGTGTGAACATGCATATATGCACCTAAAGTGGGAGTCACCTGACACTACTTAGACACCTGAGGAGTGGGTGCCTAAATACGTCACCTTACATTCTCCTCCATTTTTTACAAGAGGAGCATATGGTGACTCATTAAACCTTTTCATACAGCTTTCAACAACTAAAGGTGACTGAGGGGAAACCCACATACAAATTTTTATAATACAGACATTTTTCCTTACAGAAATGCAGATCTGAGAACAAGCGTGCCCTGGAAAGCATCAATCATATGGCTGGCAGCCACACTTCCACAACTACTTTCCAGGGTCCTGCTCAGCTTCACACAACCAAGCATTTTAACTGCTGAATGGAAAACAGTTAAGATGTTATTTACTGGAAGATGTTATTTATTGGAACAGACTACGATATAATATAAATATAAAACACTCCACACAAGGAAAATTCCTTACTTGTCTCCTGAATTTAAACAAATTAAAGGAACACACAAAACTAATCATTTTGAACTTGAGTCCTCATTAGGGAAAATGTCCCTATTTGAGAGAATATTTAAATTGATGTTTAATATTAGGTCTGTGCTTAAATCCCATTGACATCAATGGGATTCAAATGCATGCTTGAATCTAGTCTTGTGCATAGGGTCTTCCTGAATAGGAATTGATTCAGCATGTACTGAAAAGCTTCCCTGAACTGTAGCCTGAGAGACTAACTTAAATATGTTTTCAGCTGCCCGACCACAGGCACCCTGGTGGGAGAATTTAGTCACAATCTTTATCTCAGTATAGCTTAATGCTTGTTGATTATCTCCTTACTCATCTCACATTGTTCTTCTAGAACTATATTTTGGGAACCCATTGGGATTTGGTTTTTCTTTTTAATAGCTGTGGTCACTTTTTGCCTTCAGACAAAGTATCAGGGGAATGAAATTTACACCAAGTGAGGGGCAACTCGATCATTTTCTCCATTGTAGTTTCACACAGCTTTTCTATTCTGAATAGAAGTGTAAATAATGCTTTGATTTGTTCTGCTTTTCTCATTCATGCTTTGAGGAACAGCATTCACTTTCTTTCTGTGCTGCTCTTTTGACATGTACGTAATTAAGTTTGATTTGGTTATTATAATATGGATACAAATAGCATTCAATTATTAGGGCTATCTGATGCTGTTATTTACTTGCACACTTTGCTTTCCACATCATGATGAACTCAAAGAGGTGTTCATCAACATTTATGTATTTTAAGCCCTGGATCAAGGATCCTAAATGGTGATGTTGTTAAAGGAGAGCAAAAAATACAAAACTAGAAATTTTACTATTAGAGACATTCACCTACACAAGAACAATGCTCTGTAGTCTATATTAACTTTTTCTACTTCAGGTACACATTCTAGAAATCCAGTGGGTTCTTTTTAAATGTTCAATATTGATAAATAGCCAAGCTGTTTAAATTTGCTGAAAACCAGACATAAGTGTTAGTGCTGTTCTCATATTAAAAAAAAATGAAAAAATAAACAAACAAACAAAACAAAATGAAACCTTAAGCTTAATATTATCTATTACAAGTAAATTAGATTCTTTAGCAGTATCCTCTATGTCACACCTAACTACTGCAGTGACAAGTCCATTTTTTTCATCCTAGTTATTCTCATAAATGATGGTGAGGCACAACCAAAAATATTTCTGATGCATCATAACCACAACTGCTAACTAAACTTAGAAGACTAGTCAAATGAAATCTATACTATTTGAAAGCTTCAGGCTTTGCATGTTAACCAATGATAGCAGAATCTAACTGCAAAGCTTTCATTGAAGATGCCATAAAATATTACTTGGGATAACTGTGAGTTAAGATTTAATTTTGGAAAATAAGCTCAGCAAATGTTTGAGTCCCATATAAATTAGAGGTATCTGATATAAGCATGTTTTTAAGGATACACTTGAAATATTTTCATTAATTCATATCAGAACATTGGAATTTGATTCAAAGCCAGTCAAGATCCCTTCCAGCATGGTCACTGAAGTTTGAGTCAGGATGTTAGACTGTGACGTTTATTGGTGTTAAACACTTTAGCATAGTAAAAATCATGAAAAAACAATATTCAGAGAGAGCTTTATAGATATAAGAACAATTTAAGTTAAGCACAGGAACCAGAATCCAAGTCTTTATGGGATGATTACAAACCTAGTGAAATAACGTATCTAAAGACTAAGCAGTTTTATTTATAAAGTAATTGCCATTTTCAGAGCATCTTAAAACCTCAGTTCATGCTAGTGCTTTGAGTAGTCAGTTCATTGTATTTAGCTACCCTTATTGGAACAATATCTCCTCTTGCTCCCCCACTAAACCTCTGGTGTTTAGCAGATCATTTAAATTTTACTTAATAGTCTAAAAGCTCTCCATAATATAAGGGTTCTGAATTATTTACTGGAAAATGGCATACGCCACACTATGCAGTAGTCTTAATTCTTTTAGTGGCATTGATACAAGAAAATAACATGAATACACTACAACTATATATGTCCCAGAATGTTTCTAGGGCAGGCATAGTTCTGTTTTTGTTGTAAAATAATTTATGTAAATTTCAGAAGCTAGATTTGACAATCACTGATATTCCACCACAATTATTATATAGTTAAGCTACTAACACATGACAGTCATTTTCATTGGAATATATCCAAGTGCCTTTTATAAACAGAGATTACATCTCTTTTCCTCATCCTTTATACTGAAAATCTTTACAGAACTGAAAGGGTGACTGAATTCATGCAGAACATATAGTAACAAGGTGAACCATAAGATACGTGAGCCACATTTTTACTTGATGAATAGATGGGATTCATGTAATAGAAAATTTAAACTGCTAAAAAAATCCAATAATGTAACCACTGAAGATGATGGAGTTGAAAGCTTGTTCTTTCAATGACATTTAAACTAAAGCTAAGATGATATAAGACTGCATATTTATCAGGCTACCTTGTATATTTTAAAGGTATGTCACGTGCTGTATTCACAAAAAGTACTTATAAAAATAAAATTGCCATAAGGAAAACCAAATATAATCCTTTTCTTTAAAAAAAAATCAAAACAAGAGCAAACAAAATATTGGAAAAATAATTCCATACTTGAATTGCATTTTTTTCTCAGCAATCCTCTTACATTTCTTCCTGCACAGTTAAAATAAATTAAAACACTATCACCCTCACGGCCTTCTGGTTCAGCCAGCCAGGCTTAAGTGCATTTCTGCCTTTAATTAAGTATGGATAGATAATGTCCTTTGTTCTTTTTCTCATATGTTTGACACCTGCTGTCTCTGTAATCAGGGAAGTGAGTCAGGAAGTTCCAGCAGAGAGGCTTTTAGTCAGAAGCAACACCTGTGTCCCCGTCTATGCCTTCACATCACGTAACACCATCCTGCACTGACAACACAAGAGATGAAAAGCTGAACGAGTGACGAGCTTTCAGCTCCAGACAGAATATAGGCTCAATGGGCTTCTGTTGAAATCAATGGCAGAACTCAAGCCATATGCTAACCCCTTCTTTTGGTAAAGTGATGGAAAAGCTACCTCTTTTCTTTTTTTTTCTCATTTATTTTAGGATGATTTATGAGGGAATGTTGTTGCATTCTAGTTAAAGCAAGAAGCTAGGGCCAAATCTACCCGGTTTTGTAGACAGGTCTGTCACAATTCCTTGCAACATGACCCTGGCCAAAATCACCATTTCTGTGGACTGTCTTCAAGGTTATCTTGAGTTATAGTAGTCCCTGTGTCATGGTTTATAAAGCCACGGGGACAGTTTTTGCTAAACCCCTGGTGGGCTGAGGCAGGGACAGGGAGGGTTTCACTCACCACTCAGGGTCACGGGCAAGAAACCAACATGACTAGGGAAGAACAAGAAAACAAATGAATTTATTAACTATTTACAACAAGAAGCAAGATACTGAGAGAGAGAAACCACACCTTAAAAAGGCACTTCTCCCCCACCCCTCCCTTCTTCCCAAGGCCCAAAGACTTTGTTCTGTACCTTCTCCCCCCGGGCGGCACAGGGGGGGCAGGGAATGGGGGGTGCAGTCGCCGCTCCTTCCTCCTCAGGGGAGAGCTCCTCACAGTCTTTCCTGGCTCCAGCGTGGGGTCCCTTCTCACGGGAGAGTCCTCCTCAAGAACTACTCCGGACTGAGTCCTTTTCCAAACGGGGCTACAGTCCCCTGACAACTGCCCAGCTCCGGCGTGGGCTTCTCCATAGTTACAGTGTGGGGTCCTCCATGGCTGCATCTTCTCATGGGCTGCACCAAGGGACAAACTGTGCATCACCATGAAATCTTCACCACACTGCAGGGGAAATGCTGAGAGCATTCCCTTTCATATCTCTGACCAAGTGTCTGCATGTCTGTCTCCCTCAAAATCTTGCTCCTCTCTCCGCCGCAGGTCTCAATTGGCTCCCAGGAAAATGGACTCTCAGGTGAGCCATGGCTGAGGCTTGGGCTAGGGCAGGGGGGGTTA
>NW_010115791.1:0-2272 GCF_000699245.1 Pterocles gutturalis | reverse complement strand
ATGTTATTCACAGAGGCGCCGATTGCCTCAGCCCTGGCCTGGGGTGGGTCCAGCCTGAAGCTGTGAAACTTCCAGCAGTTTCTTACAGAGGCTAGATGGTGGTACTCCTTCCCCCACTCCCCCTCCCGGTCACTAAACCCTTGGAGCCGGGGATGGGGGTGAACCCTTAGCAGTCACTTACAGGAGCCACCACTGTAACCCCTCCCTTGCTGCCAGAGCAGACTGGGAGCTGGGGGAACTCTTAGCAGTTCCTTACAGGGGCTGCCACTGCAGCCCCTCTCTTGCTGCCAGCAGAGTTGGAGTCCAGGGAAACGTTCAACAGCTACTTACAGGAGCCATTACTGTGGCCCCTCCCTGCTACCAGACAAACCCACCACACAAAACCATAACACCCTGCATCAACTTTCTTCCACACAGCAAATGCCTTAGCTTGGCATGGTAATGTGTTTAAGACAAGTTCACTCTCCACAGAGGGTATGGGCTAAAACTCGTGCTAACATGCCAGATCTTTAAGAGGTTATTTCTGCCTGACTGGTTTTCAGTGAGACCCCACATTCACCATCCAAATTTGGATTGGCTGTACAAGTCAGAGCCACGGGGCACCAGGAAATAACCTATAGAGCAAATCAACACATGGCATCTGAAAAAAAGCTGTGGGATTTACCATGCAGGTCTCAGAGGCTCCGTACACTAGTGGCTGTAGTCTCACTACGAGGACTGGTGGTATTTCACACTGACACTGTTTTCACTCAGATTAATTTCCGTTGAGGGGAACTATTAATTTGTAAGTAAATTCAGGCTAGATACAGTAAAGGTACACCTAATAACTACGTTAAATTCATGTACAAATAAACGCAAGTTTTTACTGTCATGGAGCAATGATGAGGAGATGATCCCCTCCAGAATCAGTTAGATTCCAGCTTCAGTTAGAAGTTCATCTCACTTCATGAAATTTTGCATTTCTTCACTTTTCCTTCTGTTCCTGTCCACTTTGCCTGTACTATGTAAGAAAGTAGAAACTGTCATTGTCCTCTCTCACAGACTTGTGGAGACAGCAGATCTGAGTCCTCGGTGCTGCAGCAGGTCATCCTTCACTACAGGACCTCAAAAGTTCAAAACAAATGCTGCCCCTTCAGCCTCCATCTCAGTTATTCGCTTTTCTCAGTTCAACTCCACCCCTCCATAATGATCCTTCGCCAGCTTTTAGAGACTGCCAATAGAGGTTTCCCCATCTTCCCATCAGCATCTGGGCACTTCGTAAAGAAGTAAGAGTCAGTGGGCTGAGCTGCTCAAAACTGCTGGGCTCTTTCCAGTATTTCCCTCCTACATTTTCCTTCTTTCCTTCCAATGTACTACCTGATTTTGAGCATCCTTGATCAGACGCTCAACTGCCATGAAACAGGCAAATGATGCAAGTAGCAGATCAGAGGACAGGTACGACTGTAGCTGACCAGGAGAGATAAAGTTTCTTCCATCAAGTTCCTGTGCAAAATCCCACCATCCACAAAATCTTCATGAGCTGGCAACTGTGACTTCATCACACAGTTTGGCTAAGGTTTAGCTGTTGTTTAGAAAGCGTTCAGAGAAAATTTTCTTAGGAAAGACAGTGTTCCACACAAGTGGTGACACCAGAGCCCAGCCCGCAGTCTGCTGTGCTGCTTTGCTGGATTTAGACCCACATGTGCTCTCAGACGTTAAAAAATGGCTTTCTCTCTGCATGCTGGGTTTTGAGAATTGTAGCGTGTTTTCAGGTCTCATCAGGGTGAAATCATAGCAAACAAAGGAAGGCTGGTGCTGAGAATATTATTCTGAGAATAAATTAGAGTCACGGGTCTGAGCTGGGCAGAACAGGGTCCGAGTGCTGGCCTCCAGGTACAAATGTAAATGCAGCTGGCGCAAGCATAACGCTAACCACATGGAAGTACGGAGGAATGAGAAAACATCGCTGGTTTGCAGAAGGGGTTAACAGTGGTTCCCCTGTAACATTAATTTGTGAGCAGCATGCTAAAATATTGTTAGCACACAGCATTTTTCAACATATTTTGCAGATATGACCCAATCTGTCCTTTCAGTGTTGAAAGCGTTACAGCATTATCTCCTTTTCTTCAAAACCAAAGAGAATGAAGCAGAGGAGGTTAATAACTTATAGGAAATGGCAGTGAAATAACATGGTAGAATCAGGTTTCGAATTATTATGTTTCCACTTCATGCTTCTGTGCGACAATATGCATAGCATGGTTTTCCTGGTTTAAAAAAAAAATATATATATATA
>NW_010115790.1:0-11597 GCF_000699245.1 Pterocles gutturalis | reverse complement strand
TCTCAGCAACGGCAGGCCTGCTCCTTCCAGCCCCAAAGCCATTGGGTCTTTGAGGTCTGTGAAGACAGAAAGGACGATTGCTTTCAACTTCTGCTGCAAAATGAGCTGTGTGGTGACTGCTAATTTCACCAGCAATTTGCGTGCTCAGTTATACCAAACCCATGCACAAAATTGCCATAAAACACATCCCTGAGTGATCCAGATAAGGCAGATAACTCCTGTTACACTGGAAAAAGGAACTAAAGCAGACCTGAGAAAACATTGCTGATTAAACTATAGCCATCCAGCCCCCCATTTCAATCACATGCAGTCCAGAAAGCTGTGACGAGAGAGGCTTACACAAACCAGCACGCCTAGTTATTCCTTAGCTTCAAACAGGAATCAAAAGAAAAATCAGTCCCGGATGAAGAAACACCATGAGCAGCCAAAGCTGCTGGTGGTGACCCCGGCCAGTGGCACCCAGTTCCCCTGCACAGGTGACACTGGACTCTGTGCTGGCCATTGGGAGGGAGCCCAGTGGAGAACCACGAGCTGTTCCTTTCGGTCCGTGCACCCAGAGTAAGTGCACACCAGCACCGTGAGGCTCTGCTGAAAGGAAATTCCCAAAATCCATCTGGCTGCTTTCTGTCTCCGCAGGAAATGTGAAGAGCACTAAAAAGCTCCACGAAGCAGCTCAAATAAATATTAGTAACTTCCTCAGGCCTTGTTAAACAAGAACACACGACAGCTATGTTTCCTATGCTAAAAAAGGATACCTTTGCATTTACTCAGATTAATGTTATTTTTAAAGGTTTCACTCTTAAACTCTTAACTCTCAATACTCATTTCAGTGGATTGGTAGAAAAGCAGAAAATCACCTCCACTGTTTAAAGTCAAACAGATGCATTTGTTGCAAAGGTGTCTAGAGACGTGTGGGGATTTTCCTTGCCTGGTCGCACGGGAACCATCACCCATCTGGTGGCCCCGCCAGCCGAGCACATACCAATGTCCTCCAGGAGGTGGCCGTATAGCCTAATCGTTTCGTGCTGCACAAGCAGCCTTTGCCCACAGATAAGGAAATAAGCTGCCTTTCCTTGGATTTGTTTTCTTTTCTTTGCCTTGTCCCAAAAACTGTTCTGGAGGAAGCATATGGGTGAGCAGCAGTGATGGCTGCCAGGGCTGCCTCAGCCCACCACCCCACCCCTTACCCCGCCAGGTGCCAGAAGAGCTGGGAAAACACATCAGGCACGAGGTACCCATGCCACAACCCGCTGCTTATGGCTAATTTTTCCCATAACAGCCAGGTGAAGGAGTTTATGGGCAGCCTGATCCACACAGGCTGCACCTCCCTCGTCTTCCAGACCGCCCTGGTTGAACCGTCGTCTGTGACTGCTTGGGCTTGCCATTTTTACCCTCGTAGAGGGCATTTTGAACTCCAACAAGTATTTTGAAGGGCGCATGGGGCCAAGAGAGCCATGGCAGGGTCTCATGCATGTCTCTCCATGCAGCCAGGCAAATACCTGGTACCACAATCCCCTCCAGAGTCGATGCTGCCAGAGGACACAGGGCTGGTGTGTGGGCTGCAATGCACCAGCGATGACCTGGGGCAACACAACTCATTTGATCAAAGGCTGAAATACATTAAAGTGAAGCCAGCTTTTAATTCCTGTAAATATAAATCTGATGTCAGTGCTGCATCCAGTGAATACTTGCTTTAAGCAATGCTTGTTTTTTCCCATTTATAAAGACAAATGTACTGAAAACAGGTTTTTTTCCTCCAGAAGTGTGATGGCCTCCACACATCTGAAAGAAATGCTACAGTCCTACCTGTGGAAGAGAAGCCTGGCTGCTGGCTGGGTTTGGGTGGAAATAGATGTATGGCACTGCACACCGACCAGAGAGACTTCTGCAGACGTCCGCTGCAACAGCACCTACTTCCCACTCAGGGTGAGAGCAGGATCAAGCCCACCCCATGGCCAGGTGGGACCTCCACCATCTCAGAGGGATTGTGCCAAAGCTCCTGCTCTGCCCAGGACTTGCTTCGGTGCTCCCAGGTTTTGTGTCACAGTCAGGTAAACTCAGCTATTCTTCTGAGGACAGCAGTGCATCCACACCAAGGAGCAAACAGAAAACCACAGCAAAGCCTTCTCCAGTATTTTTCCTGTCCCGTCAAAGGTATTTTGATAGACCTTTTCACCTCTTGTTGCAAAGTGAGGACACATGGACAGTACATGGTCACAAAGAGGGTGTTATTCACAAAGTTCTGTGCTGGGGTGCATCACTCCTCTTCGGGAAGCCTCGCTACGATGCAGCACCTTTCTTGCAGCTGTGGGACAAATCCTTAACCAGTGGGTAAACTCTGCAGCCAGTTGTCCTGTCTGTGTTAGTATAGGAAAGTATCAGAGGTGATTAAGCTACGCATTAGAAACTACTTGGCCAGCGTCTCCGTACCTCAGCAGGGAGACCAGATGAACTACATCAAAAAACTCCATGTTTTACGTTGAGTGATGTTTCTTTATTTTGTATCTCAGAAATAACGCCCTCTAAAACAAGGTCCAAGTGACAGATTTCCAGCTCTGGCATGTTCACACTATTATTATTAAAATACTAGCTTTAATTATTATTAAAACCTTTTTTTTTTTCTAATTTCTGTATGTACAAAAAAACCCCACATGCACTAACAATTTATATACCAGATCACGTTCCAGTGAGGATCTAAAATAAAACACATTGAACTTCAAACCAAAATAATCACGCAGGTAAATTTAATTTGATTTTAACAGCTGTCCTTATTACTTCCCATAGAAAGCTTTTTTCTCTCACTCTTCCCACCTCAAACCTCCTGGAATTGTCCTGCCTGAGCAAAACCAAGAAGTTAACTGTGCCCTGTGGAAATGAACCACGTTGCTTGAGTTTTCAGGCAGCAGCAGCCTACCAAGGGCAGACGGCATGGGGGTCCTGCAAGCCCCCGGATGGGAAAACTCATAAATTACCCCAAGCCCTGCAGGTCCCCTCCGGGCTGCCCTTGCTCTGCAACAGCTACCTCTACCGCAGGCAGTATTTTTTGTATTAGGAAACAGTAATGCAGAATAAATGGATTTTTCTATTACAAAGCTCGAAGAGTTCTTGGAGGCAGTCCTGACTCTACTGTAATTAAGGAAATGTTTTAATTTTACGACTTTCACTTCTTCAGCCTACCAAGCCCTTTTCATTACCTGACTTTCTTGGGTTAACCTGTGCTCACTACAAGTGAGCGTGCACCAGTCTGCCTCGAGAAATATAGGAAGAGCTGTTGCACAGTAGAGGAACAACCAGAGGAAGGAGAAAAAAAAAAAAAAAAAAAAGAAAATAAAGAAAATAAAAGCAAAGTCCAGATGCGCTTTTCACATGCCCTGGGATCAGTGGTGTGTGACTGCAGTTTATATAGGAAGAGCAAAATCGGATCCAGATCTGGAAACACTTTCAAAGTTCAGGGGGTCTGAGGTTGGGAGAAGTTGGGGGAGGCCGAACTCATCAGCCCTCTGTGCCTGCCTACACCACAGGTCATATATTTATGCTACCGAGCAGAAATAAAATCTCCCAAACTGCAAAGCCGTAAAGGGAAAGGGGAGGGTGAAAAAAAAAAGGAACACACACAATTTACTTTTAAATGGATGAATAAGGCCTCATTGTTATTAATCCCAGTTTACTTT
Organism: Pterocles gutturalis; assembly: GCF_000699245.1. Taxonomy (NCBI): domain Eukaryota; kingdom Metazoa; phylum Chordata; class Aves; order Pterocliformes; family Pteroclidae; genus Pterocles; species Pterocles gutturalis. The sequence continues at coordinate 7,926 of NW_010115790.1, read as the reverse complement.
TCCTGGTCAGGCACTTGAAATTTTATTTATGCTTAATGGACTGCATTTGGCATGTGTAAGGATGACAGAAGTGTGAATTATGAATGACCTTCAACCTATTCAGGAAGTTGTAATAATTGAAATAATAGCAAAAACGCACTCCCCGCGAGCTTGGCCCAGGGCCGCACGCTCGGCCGCCGCTGCCCGCATGCTTTGAAGTACCCCCGGCCATCCCCCCTGCCCTGGCCGGACCCACACTGCCCCGTCCCAGCCCTCCCTCCGCGCCTACCCAGCGTACCCTCCAGCCCCCCAGAAGGTTTAACTGAAGGGTGCTGGTTTAGGGGGAAAAAGTGACACTTCAGCCTATGAACTTGAGCTGCTGCACATGCATCTGTCATGTTCAGCCCCAAAGAGGAGCTGTGTTCCATTACATCTGGCTAAACCCTTTATTCCTGTGTACGCAAGAGCTTTGGAAAACAGTGCATGTGCCCCAGCACTGCCTGGGAAATCCAGATTTTAGGGCAGGCAAGAGGAGTCGGTGCTGTTTGTACCTTAACTCTACAGGCAATGTATGGAACTTTGAGCTAGCACCGCAGGGGAAGGCGAGTGACTTTGTCCTGCACCCAAGTGGGAGGACCGAGAGGAGGACCTGCTCTGCATGGGACAGTGGGAAGGAACAGAAGACCCCAAAGGCGGAGCGCACCCTGGTGAAAGTCTGGTGAAGCCCATCAGCTCCCTGCAGATCCCTGCGCCAACATCTAGCACCCAACGGGCTCCTGGCCTTCACTTCATGCCATGGGTACATCTACCCCAAGCAAGACACCAGCCCCAGCTCCTGGCCACCTTTCGACACTCCGGTGCATGGGAGGGGAGCATGCCCCGAGCTGGGGTAGGAAAGCGAGTGCCCAGAGGGGCACACCACCAACTGGCATTCGCCTCCGCACCACTCCAGAGCAAGAGTGGAACTTGCTTGAAAAGCAAAACAACCTAAATGTCCAAAATTAATAACATGCATTATGTTCAAGGAGCTTGATCATTTATGCCCACCAGAAAAATAAGGACAAATGGATACACAACCTCACAACGAGCCATAACTAAGTATTAGAGGGGGAAAAAAAAGAAAGAAAAAGGTCGAAATGGTGAATCTTCAATCGTAGCTCCTATGATGAAGAACTTCTGCAGCTGGAGAACTGTGTGATGAAACCTGAGCCAGGTTCTTCTTGCCATACTCAAGCAAACAATAAATTGAAACGAAGTGGAGTTTTTTCCAAGGGCTAACTTAGAGGAGTCCTTCCTGAGCACTGTATTGGGCCCAAAGAAAACTTCAACAAAATCCACAGGCAAAACTCAGCAGTGTCTGCGTGGGGGCACAGGTGGGATCCCAGAGGGGAGGAGAGGACCCTTCCATTCACCTTGTCGAGATGGTGACCATCCTTCCTCATTTCCAAAATGCCCCAAAATCGTCAAGGTGAATCAAGCAGGAGGGGCTGGAGCGAGGACGCTCTCCTGAAATGGCACCAGGAACCCCCATTTTTCCACCTTCTGAGGTAAAAGGTGCCTCCTGCTCTCCCAAAATGAGGAGGGAGCTGTTGGATGTCCCTCTGCAGGACACCCTCTTCAGCATCTCGGGAGCTGCAGGGCACCTCCCCCGTGAAACCCATATCTTCTTCCATTGTCGGTGAATTTTAGCCTCTGTGAAAGCCCCGCATCTGGGTGAGGGGCTGCCACATCCATCCGAGCTGCTCCGGCCTCACAAAATCTCCTGTTCTGAGGTCACTGACCACCGACACCAGTCCACAACTTCTGCTTGTCCACCCGTTCTCCTGAGGTGACCTCACCACACAGTTGGCTTCTAACATCTTCATCCATGAACCACACCAAGTGTCAAGGGAGTTACAGCCTTATCCTGGCTCTGTGGATATCTCCAGTCCTCTGCACTCTTTCTGGCAAGCACACCAGGACGATTTGACAGCTCTCATCACCAAGAAAGCATTTTTGCCTAGAGACAACATGCCTTACCACTTCTATTAAACATGAATCATCAATAAAAAGCTTATCGCTTTACAGAAATGGCAACAACCAGTTTCTGGTTTTGGTTTTAAACAATTTCTTTTAAGTCACGTCAGGACAGGCCAATGCCGACAGCGGTCACACCACCAGTGCATTAAGCTCCATGTAACGCAGGCAGATGTCAAGACCGGACGGGAGTTTCACCCACAGCCTCAGCTCTGACTGCAACAAGTGGAAAATCACCACCGATGGGCTTCTTGTTCCACCAGCCCTAAGCGAACACGACCCTGCTCCACTGGAGACAGATTTTCAGTGGAAGCTGGATTAAGCTTTATTTGCTTAATAAACTAATAACTCATCAGGAGAATCATGGCAGAGTAGGGCCCCGTATGAGCTCAGCATGCGTGCGCCCTCTTGACCCACAACAGCCAAAACCTTAATTTCACTCTCTGACAACAAAGCCTCAAAACTATTCCTTAAATACACAACTTTTGCAGGTGGCTGTGTGTCTAGGGCTGCTGGAGGAGGCTCCGCTGTTTTCTGCCTGCCTGGAGTGGGGCGGGGGGCAGCGGCAGTAAAACCTGAAACACGAAGCTGTGTCTGCTGATTAAAAAAAAGTTTGTAAAACGTGTAAGATGTGATCAGATCTGGTGAAACCTACAGCGGTAGGTTCACTCCTGTAAGTTTATATCACTGACATCAGGCATGTTGTTAAGAGTGTAATACTACTGGTTTTTCTTCCATTGCAGAGGCATGTACTTGAGTATAAGGAAACAAAACAAAACATGCAAAAAAAAAAAAAAAAACAACCCACAAACCTAAAAAACCAACCCAAACCCAAAAGCCTACTGGAGCACACACAGCAACCCAAAACCCCAGTAAACTCATCTTGAGGCGCTTGGAATTTTCCACAGATAAACCAAAGGGAATCTTCAGGAGCCGTTTTGTTGAGGGGAAAGAGACCTAGAAACTCAGAGCAGTTTCACAGCACTGTGTGGCTGCGTCACTGTCAGAGCTCTGCAAGCAGTAAGGAAAATAAAAACAATATTCAGGAGTTTTAACTTAAACTGCTACCAACTCCATTTCTTAAAAAAAAAAAAAAAAAATACTTTTTTTTTTTTAATAGCTTGAAGGTGACCGTGATCCCAGCATGAAAATGTGCCTGGAACGTGTGACAGCCCTGACACGCCACTGCTATAGTCACTGCTGTATCTGCAACTGCACTTTCATGAATTATTTAAAAATAATGCTTTTATTGGGATGACAGCACTGCCAGGAAGCCTGACAGGGCTAATCGTCCTGAAATAATTAAAAAGTTGAACTAATAGGTGTTTAATGATAACAGAGAGGAGTCATACAAGTTAGCAGAAAATTGTATTGAATCCTGACTCGGAGCTGAAAAAAAAGCATTCCAGGGCAATAACAGGGACGAGACTCTCTGTAGCTCTGCACACGTTGTAGTCTCTTTGGGGAAAAGAAAAAAATTGAGAGTGCCCTGTTTGTGGAATTTTATTATTCACATACGTCTTGAATTACATACATTCAGGTTAGATTGGGTATGACAAGAGATAATAGGAAGACAGCAAGGAGAAATCCTAGATCAACCTCGTCTGAAATAAAAAAACACCAAAAAATGCAGCTTTTCAACCCTACTCCACCTCCATTCAAATGAAACACGAGTTGCATCCAGCTTGCATGTTTTGACTGCATCCCACCATTATCGAGCTGTTCATCTTGGCAAAGCTCATTTATACAATCATAAGAAAGAGCCCAGGCCTTTTGTAGAGCTGATCCTAAGTGATGAAACCTAACCTCAACCGTGAGTCGGGGGGTGGGGTGGTATGTCTCTGAAAAAAGTCCAATAGAGAAAACAACAAAAAAAAAAAATGTTTTTCTTTCGCTCTTTTTTGTTAAATACAGAAAGTAGAGCTTAGCAGAGCGGCTAGATTATACATCACCCTGAGATTCATCTAAATTCCGCCTCGAGCAGTCTGGGAATCATACCTGTCTATCAGTCAAGCTTGAATTTAGCAGCATAAACTTGTGGGCAGCATGAGGCTGGGAGCGTTGGCAGGATCTTTTACCTTTTCAGGTACAGCCCAATGTTTGCTTGTGAATTTTACAGATGAGTTGAAGCAATTAGAGGTGAACAATTACTGCTGCTTGAGTGTCTGTGCCTCAGCAGCAGCAGCATCTCCCGCAGAGGGGATGCTCCTGGTGCGATGAGGGCTGCTGAGGCAGTCCTTATTCCTGAGGGAACCGGGAGGAACTGGGGTCCACCGACACCCCTGCACCCAGCGCCGGGCTGCATCGCCTCTGTCCTCCAGCTCTAGCTGCAACCACTGATACACATCCTGGGGCTTCACCTTTCTTTTTTCCTTTTTCCCCCCTCTTTTTTTCCTCTCCTTTTTTTTTTTTTTTTCCTGGGAGCTGCAGCACTAGAGTGACCCAAAGGCAGCCCCATGCAGTCGATACGCAGGCACAGATGCACGCTCAGTCCTGACTTGCGTTTGTCACTCCTTGTACATGCACACGTTTGGCCATGTAATGTCCATTTCCCAGTTTGCCTTTCTATTATATTTTATATTACCTCTGGTGAGCTCGTGCCAGAAGAAAGCAGAAGGAGGAGCTGTTAGAAAGGCTTTTTTGCTTTAAGATTCAAGAGCACATTTTTAGCATTAACTTTTTAGGTTCTGGTCATAAAATGTTGGAGTACGCGTACAGTTTTGTGGGTAAATGTGCAGCGTTTCCAGAGGGCCAAATGAACAACAATCTCTTGCTGACAGCGCCCAGCTGACAACATGCTACTTGAAAGATAACCCATTCTTAATTTGCAAATCTCAGCAACAATAAGCTATAAAAATATGGAATTACGAACAGCACGATACCGTGCAAAATAAAGAACAAGTCTCCAGTGAATGAAAGAAATTATTGGCAGCAGTACAGCCACCATTACCAAATCTCAGAAATGTAAACACTAAAAAAAGAGAAAGTTACAAGCACCATAACTTTCCTTCCAAAAATGTCAAAACACGGGTGCGTGTCTGTGTTGCAGAGGCAGATGCTGGTGTTTCAGCCTAGCCAGATCACCAACACAGAGGCAAAGACAATAAGTTGCCTTGACCAACGCACGTGATTCCACTTCTAATCTTTCCTATCTGTACCAGCTCTTGTTAAACACAAAATATTTGAATTTGCTGTTCCAATTAATCTATATAGTTTCCTCTTTGTATCACTGTTCAATAAATGCTCCACATTGAGACAATTTATCATTTTTCAGTATAAAGCATATTTCAACTTAGAAAAAGTATTTGCCATTTACTAATAATCTTTATGGCTTTACCCCAGCCACTATATAAAAAAATAAATTATATCTCAGTCATCTGGCTCATTCTGTGTTACATGTGCCCAGGGCTGAACTGTAGAAGCTAAAAAAAAAAAAAAATCTTATCTCATAGTTTCTGAAAAAGTTATTTAAACCAGTTTTAATCAACTGACTTTCATGAGTGAAATACATAACGCTGTGCTGGAAATAGGAGGCTGTCTCACATTCATTTCCTATATGTAAGGAATTTGATTAGAAAGACTGATTTCTAATTGAAGCTTTATATCTGGTTGTGGTTCTTCTTTCAATACTGTCAAGGCAATTAAATCAACTAAAGATAATCTTTAACATTCACCTGATGCAGTTAATTAAGTGGTGAAAAATGAAACACTGATTAAATGAATCAAATGCTACCTTGCAGGTAGCAAAGTTTAAATTTGAACCAAGAAGTCACGATAAGTTGTTGCTTTGCTATTTTAGATATTTTACTTCAAAGAAGGATAGCTTTCTTAACCTAACTTCACCCATTAAAATATTTCATGACGGCATGTATTACCCACAGACTAAAGCAAACCTTGATTTAAGAAACACCTAATAACTCATCAGCATAATTGAAAACAAAATTCTTCACTGCATCCTTCCTCTGCCTATCCCAGCCTTTTTTCCAACACACAAGGGTAAATAACGCTTCAGCCCAACAAAGAGTGGATTAAGTGCAGTAAATAAAAAGAAAAACACCAAAGATCGTGGTTCAGCATACAAGTATCACAAGTTCCAGCAAAGTGTATGAGAAGGCACAATAATATTCACGCACGTGTGCGTTCGAATCCAAAGCCCCATACATGCAACTACACTGGTAGCATTATCAGGTTTGTATCTTCCCCTCTTTCCATTAATTTCACGTTACAGCTTCTGATCAACTCCACGGTCTAACGTAGCAATCCAAGTGGACTGGAACAGGAGCCAGAAAATGATGCTACTTCAACAAATACTGTCTTTGTATTCCTGAGAAAGCAGTCCCAATTTTAATCATGTATAAGACAAAAAAATATAAATTATTCTTTATAACTTGAACAACAATACAGAAAAATAGAAAATTCATAGTATCTGCAGCCCATAATCAAAATGACTCTATTCTGCATTTCACCATCTGTGCCTTATCTTTTGCTATAACAGCAAACAGGCCAAAATCTGTTGTGAATTGCTGTGGAGTTTTGGTTTGTTGTTGTTGTTTTTTTTTCTTTTCTTTTTTTCCCAGTGACACCTTAAAGTTTCTTAAAAAAAATAAGTCCAGAAAGTGAATGCCACGTACCTGATCGCTTATCTGACATGCAACAAGGTTGTGCTGATTGTAGCATCCAGCAAACTTGATATATTTGAGCCAGTTTCCTACATCTGGTTGACTGGCATCTATGCAGAACTTCACATTGCAAAACTCATCCAAGATCTAAAACGAAGAATATGAAAGAGTAAGTCTTTCTGTCGCTGTCTGGGCGTACTAATCAAAAGATAAATCACAGGTTTACAGATAAACAAAGGGCTAATAACAATAATATAGGCATGTTTATTCAGAAAAATGCTCCTCTGGTAAGATGTTTTTCTTAAGAATGGTCAGAATATTTAGATATTAATAAAAGGACAATAAACATACTGAAAAATGTCTTAACAAATGTTTACATGTAATCGAGATGTTGTCTAATTATTGCTAAGAAAAACTGTTCATTTAAGAGGGATCTGATTTTCTACGCATTCATCAATGACTATGTTTTAAATTATGATTTTAATTAAATATGATTCTGTCAGGGAATATAACAGAAATTATTAAAATAGGTGGTGTTGGCTTCATTAGAGGTTTCTGTTTTGTTTCAGATTTACGTTGTTTGCAGCACCCACTTAGTCTTTTCCTATTTGTTGCTCTGAACCAAACTTTATTTGGTAGGGAGAGTTATTTATCTTGTTTTAACATTACACTTCCCAAACAGCCCTTCTGTGCAACACTTAAATCACTCCCCTTAATTGAAGCAAATAACAGAACTCCTTATGCCAAACGAAAGAAAATAAATGAAAAACAATGTAAACACTCATGCAAAACATGGCAGGATTCAATACGTACCAATAAATGGTTCCAATTATGCAGACAATAAACAAATATAATGAGATCGCTTGTGGACAAGCTAAAGAGGATGTTCTATTCTAATATTATGACAAATTACTAATCGTTACACACAACTGCATATCATTATTTATTTGCAAGCTTTATCACCGGCCTGTCTGAAACTTTCCACGGCATCCCACTGAGCTCACTGCTACATTTGTAACTTCTCCGGCTTGGCACCGCCAGCAAACTACCCAATTTTATTAGGGGGGAAAAAAAAAAATTAAACTTAAGACACACGCCCCAGCCGAAAAGCAAAGGCAGAGGGAGGTTGTTTCCCCGATGGGAAACGTTTGTATTCCCGTCCAGTCCCGGAGCACTTTTGCCCTCCGAGCTGAATGGCCGGGCACCCCGGCATTGTGTCTCATTTAGTTAATGAAACCCCGCGGAAGTTTCCTATCAAGGGCTCACAATATCGCCTCAGCCCTCTCTCGTTCATTAATTAAACGAGCCCCGG
>NW_010115789.1:19213-22083 GCF_000699245.1 Pterocles gutturalis | reverse complement strand
GAAGGGAAGGGAAGGGAAAAGGAAAGGAACCATGTGATCATGACATTTCTCCCCTGTATTAAATTATCATATGCGTTTTGCTCCCCATCTTTTACCACTGATTCCATGACCAAAGCCTCATGGCTGACGTATTGTAAAAGTAACTGCCTCTCCAGAGGAGACTAGTGTTCACACTCGTTATATCAAACAGACTTGACCTAATGCAATAAGTACATTTGTATTTAAATAAAAATAGAAATGTTTCTTGCTCAAACAGGACAGAATGTGTTTTATTAGTGTGGTATTAAACAGTTAAACAGTATGAAGAGCTGGAACTGTAGACAGGCTGAACTAGTATGAAAAAAACCAAAATAATTCCACTCTTCCTTGTCAGATGAATATGTTATTATAGCAGGATGGTGTAGCATTTCCTATAGATATTAACTGGGAGGCCCATTCACTGGGGTCCTTCACATAAGTAGTTCTATGTTTCCTTGTCTTGTGTTTAAATGAGTATGAAGCACTTTCTGTAGTGAAGATGCTCATTTCAGGTTTGTTACTATTAATTTAAGGCCCAGTTAAGAGTCACTAGATTCACTTTGTCTGGAAAATTAGTTTAGAAGCTTATTAAAATTAACCACCACTTTCTTCATATACAAAAAGCTGTACAGCCTCATGAGCTCAGTTCTCCACCTGGGCTAAAGAGCTCTACTACCAACACCCAGGCTGTGTGGCCTGATATGAGCATGTCACAACTGTGGATGTCTTTCTCTCACTACTGAATTCAGAGTTCATGTCTCTATAAAGAAACACCACATTGCGCCGTGTAGGTGTATCCCAGATGTTTCTGTTAACTGAGCAGCTGTCTCTCTGATGTGACACTCTCTGAAGACAGGTAAGGAGTGGATTCTATTTCCAGACACAGAATGACACCACTATTTTAGGAAACAGACACTCAAAAGGACGATATGACGGGACAGCCTTTCCATCAACGTAACAGAACTGCAGACGAACCACATTTGAAAAGGTGGAGGAACAACTACAGAATCACAGAATCACAGAATCACAGAATGTTAGAGGTTGGAAGGGACCTCGAAAAGATCATCTAGTCCAATCCCCCTGCCGGAGCAGGAACACCTAGATCAGATCACACAGGAACGCATCCAGGTGGGCTTTGAGTGTCTCCAGAGAAGGAGACTCCACAACCTCTCTGGGCAGCCTGTTCCAGTGCTCTGTCACCCTCAATTGCCAACAATACCAAAGACCCACAGCAGCTTATAAAACTTGCACTTATCACAATGAGGCTTCCCAAGGAAAGCTTGCTGAACAAGTCCTTAAAGGAGCTGGAAAAGAAGTGTTACCCATGAGTGCCAGGAAAAAAATGTTAGAGTCAAGGGGACAGAGGGAAGAAGGGAGAGAGAAAAGGGGAAAGGAAACTCCAGAAGAGAAGGAAAATGAGAAAGGGAGAAAAAACAGAAAATATTCTGGAATGATGTCACTGCCCCTTGGATCCAACTGTGGTCTCTGCTTGAAGTTGTGATCCTCAGATGGCAGGCTTGAGAGAGCATCTTCCCATTGATATTTCATTTTTTTATAGACAAAATTTCTCAGGTCTCACGTAACTTTCTTCAATTAGCATACAAGGGGATGGAGGTGTCTTCCCAATTTGCATGGGAAGTGGAGAGGGGTATCTTCCCAATCTGCATGGGAATCTTGGATTCCCTGTTGGCGCCTGAGAGGAGAGGTAGGGGTGACCTTGTAGTGCCATTAGTCCTCATGCATATTCCACACCTCCTCCCATCAACAAGGAGCTTATGACTCTTGTGAGCTTATGATGTTTGAGATAAACCATTTGTTCAGCAAGCAATGCAGTTTTCTACAACTGAGATGTTCGAGACAAATGTTTTATCAGCAGACGATCGCCCTTATCAGGGCCTTTAACACGCAGTTGCAGTCTTTTAGTCCCTTACAAAAGTGAAGTCAGATGGGCAGCAGAGCACAGGTCATGGCTGGACAGGAATGAAGTGGGGAAAAGGTGTAAAGTTCTCCTCCAGCCACAACCAAGGTAACTGGTTTGCTATACACAGTGGTACTGTGTTTAAATACAACAAGGTTCAGTTCTTTCTCCAGGAGTATGTCTCAGGAGCCAGAGGGAGTCTATGGCATATCCTTAAAAAAAATGGGCAGCTGAGCAATGCTGAGGATGGTGGACTCAAGTGATGTGATGATGTGCATGGTATATGCCTCTACAACACAGAAAAATACACAGAGATTTCCCGTGTATCAACAATTTTCTATGCCTGGTGTCCTATGCACTGCATAGCACTGTTGTCATTCTGTTATCATATGTATTCCATTTTTTATTAGTAATCTTATTATTGAGTATATGTATCACCTGTTTTTTTTAACTATTCCTCCTTACAGAGACATGGATAATATTGTTCAAAGACATACCATATAATTTTGTGCTTTCCCTTTCTGCCAATTTTATTATTGCAATTAAATAATAACACGGTTCCCAGAGGTGAAGATGCTAATGCAGAATGAGAGATGTCGTGGCATGACAAGACATTATATAGATTGAAGTTTTTATTATTTCTAAACAAATAACAGCAAGAATTGAAAATGAGATGATCACTCTGTCACTGACTGAGCTCAGTAGGCTTGGTTATAAGTTCATTTATGGGTTCTGTGAACAGGTATCCACCACCAAAAATTAGGTCTTCTGATCATTGCTACTTACACAAACACACAACACTGTTTGACTGAACAGGGAACAATGTCAACCATATAAAAGTCTTGGCATTCAAAAGGCTCAAGAGTCATTTCGTATTTTTCCACTAGCAGTTACAATAAAGGCTTATTAATTGGATTTGCATGAGTTTATAAGC
>NW_010115789.1:0-19193 GCF_000699245.1 Pterocles gutturalis | reverse complement strand
GAGTGGGGACAGAAAGCCTAAATGGTCTGTCTAAACTGAAAAAATACCAAATTCTTCTAAGGTTTCCTTTCTTCCTCTGGTATTATAAAAGGGTATGTCAGTTGGTTTAGAGGAAGCATTGTTGAAATCATGGCTGTTTTTCTGAACTGGCAGTTAAAAATCACCATACAGTAAATAAGTTCCCTATGTTTAGATTGGGGGATGGTGTCTTATGCTCTTTTTGCGTTTCGTGAGGTCTCTAACCAGAAGTCTGCTTTTATCCTGATTTCCTCTTCCTCCCTTCTGCCACTCTTGCCCTTGCCCTTTCTTTTCTCCTTCCCCTTCTTCTTTCCCTTTCCACTTCCATTTCCCTTTCCCCTTTCCCTTCCCCTTTCTATTTCTTAAAAAACTCCTACTGGAGTAACTGTAATAAGCTTCACAAAACTGAATGTATGGGCTCTCTTGTTTCCTTTTCACTGACGGTATACTTCACCTGGATGTGAATGGTGTGTGATGATGAGCAAAAGTTACATGTGAAAGTGAATTTCACAGGTAATAAATAACTGTAGGGTAAATGTACTTGAGGAAAACAGGAGGAGTAAGTCTTCAAGGCTGTTAACCTAACACCTTTTTGGAAGGCAGCAAGTAGGTGGTGAAATTTAACAATGGTCATGACTATATTCATAAACTGGGAAGTGCATAAACCTGTCAATGCACTCTACCTTCTAAACTCATTAGCACTGGATTCTTGTTTTCAGTTACTGGTCAGAATAGACTGAAGATTTTGTTGGAGACAAAAATTATCCATGAATTTATAAAAATATATGTATGGAGAGGAAATTCCTTCCTTAACAAACGCACATTACAATTCTGTGTTCCTCAGGGTGAAAAATCAAAGCAAGATAACACAGGAATGACAAAGAAAGAGCTAACAGCAAGTAAGGATGACCAGGCACATGGGGGTGAAGGAGAGAAGTTTGCCCAAAGGTAATCAGGGTAAATTAGCATGATAATTAGCATGCTTCCTGGGAGGAGACTCTATGTGCCAACCTGAGAGCACCTTTGACTGACGAATTAATCATGAGCACACCCGTCACCAGTCACGTAGCTTAAAACTAACCAATATGCAAGTGTTGTGTAACTTCTTCTTTGTTGTAATTGTATAAAAACCTGCAACTTTTCCAAGCAGGTATGCTACTTTTTTTGTGAACTATCTCCTAGCACCGCTTTCTGTACAGAGCTGCATTAGAGGTTAGAAGGTGGATCTTGACTCTGTGTGCTCATTGGCTCTGGCTCATTGGGCATAAACCCAGTCCTGAACTGAGAGAAAGCAATTCCAGGGAAAGGGTCACCCGCAGGAAAAAGGTCAGATGTCTTGTTCACCCAGTCTTATACTTTTGAAGAGCGAGAAGGTGTCCTGTTAGTGTTAAATGTACTGAAAAATTTGTGAAGGAGACACATACTTGTCCTTGGAATGAGGTAAATATCCTCAACTTATCCACTTACTATTAACCACTACTTGCATTAGATCAGTGACCTACACTGCTCTTTTTGCCAAAACAAAGCTTCCAATTAAGTCTTAGTCTGGAAAGGACCCCTTTTCAAATCCTGCACACCCTCCAAGCATGTCCCATTAACAGTATTCCCCTAAAAATATGAAAGAAACAAACATTAGGCAGAGCATGAAATTAATATTAACATCTTATTGTTATTTTCTTCTTTTTTACCTTTCATAGATCCTGTTTAATACTGTGTGATGGGTTAGCCCTGGGCTGAGGGCCAAAACCACACACCTGCTCGCACAATTTCCCCCTACCCAAGGACAGGGGAGAGAGTTAAAGGGGTAAAGGGAAAAAAGGACTTGTGCGTTGAGATAAGGACAATTTAATAACTAAATTACAATACTATTGAAAATAATACTATATACAAATATACAGTGATACTGCCTCCCCTACCCGATGACCAAAAGGCTCAGCCTGTTCCCGGCTAATGATCCCAGAGAAGGGAGAGTCCCGAAACCACACTCACGATTCCCCCAGGCAGGGGGTGCACCACTCCTGGAGGCACTCACAGAACGGAGATAACAGTCTGAGTGTCTCAGACAGAGAGCTGACTGGGGTCAGGGTGGGGGGGAAGTGACCACCTGGCCCTGGCTAATGATCCCGGAACAGAGAGAGTCTCAAAACTCACGGAACGGAGATAACAGTCCGAGCGTCCCATACAGAGAGCCGACCGGGGTGTGGGGGGGAAGGCCTTGGGAGAGCGGCCACCTGGAGTGAGGTGATCCGGAGCCAAGAGAGATCCGGAAACCAAAGGGACCTGGAACAAAAAGGGCCGATCTTCCAGAGGGTCCTCACCTATGTACTGGGCATGACGTGTACGTTACGTAATAGATTATTGGCTATTCTGAGTTTTCGATCTTAACCTAAGAGCAAATCCTAGGCTAGCAACCGGTTGTACTTCTTCCCAGCCCGCCCCCCTCCTCCCCTGTCTGCGGGGAGCAGGGAAGCTGAAAGTATCTGTCCTTGTGTATCCTGGCAATAACTATAAACATCACTTCTTATCAGCTTTTCTTCTGAGCACAAATCCAAAACACAGCCTCTTGATAGCTATTATGAAGAAAGTTAACTCTGTCTCTGCTTAACCCAGGACATACTGATAAGCTTAGGCTTCTGAATTCACTAACATATTGTGGAAAACCTTTAATTTATAAAACACAGAATGGTGCCTAAACTTTGTAGTGTGATATTACATCACCAAGTAATTCCAGTGAGGGAAAATGTATATGTTTCTGTTCTCCTGTCAAACTCAAAAGCGCTGGCAGTTGAAAGACACAGAAAAGGAAGCCTGAAATGGATACAGCTGACAGCTAAATAACTTTCCTGAATACTTTGCACAAAAATCATAACAGAATGTTGCCAGCATGTTGTACTCAGTGACTTTTCCTGCCTCAAGTGTGGGCTGTAAGTAAGGAAGAGCAACTGATGTCATCTACCTGGACTTCTGCAAAGCGTTTGACACTGTCCAACACGACATCTTGGTGTCCAAATTGGAAAAATGCGGATTTGATGGATGGACCACCTGCTGGATAAGGAATTGGCTGGATGGTCACACTCAGAGAGTTGTGGTCAATGGTTCAATGTCTGTATGGAGACTGGTGACGAGTGGGGTTCCTCAGGGATTGGTACTGAGACCGGTGCTGTTTAACATCTTAGTCAGCAACATGGACAGTGGGATCGAGTGTGCCCTGAGCAAGTTTGCAGATGACACCAAGCTGTGTGATGCAGTCGATGTGCTAGAGGAAAGGAATGCCATCCAGAGAGACCTTGGTATGCTTGATAGGTGGACTCACGCCAACCTCATGAAGTTCAACAAAGTCAAATGCAAGGTCCTGCATGTGGGTCGAGGCAATCCCAAGAAGAAAAAGGCTGGGTGGAGAATGGATTGAGAGCAGCTCTGAGGAGAAGGATTTGGGTGTGTCAGTAGATGAAAAACTGAACATGAGCTGGCAGTGTGTGCTTGCAGCCCAGAAGTCCAACCAGATTCTGGGCTGCATCAAGAGAAGTGTGGCCAGCAGGTCAAGGGAAGTGATTCTGCCCCTCTACTCTCCTCTGGCGAGATCCCACCTGGAGTACTGCTTTCAGTTCTGGGTCCCCCAATGCAAGAATGACATCAAGCTGTTGGAATGGGTCCAGAGGAGGGCCACGAAGATGATCAGAGGGCTGGAGCACCTCCCATATACAGACAGGCTGAGAGATTTGGGGTTGTGCAGCATGGCCAAGAGAAGGCTCCATGGAGACCTTATAGAGGCCTTCCAGTACCTGAAGGGGGCCTACAGGAAAGCTGGGGACGGAATTTGTACAAGGGCATGCAGCAACAGGATGAGGGGTAATGGATTTAAATTGGAAGAGGGCAGATTTAGACTAGATATTAGAAAGAAATTCTTCACTGTGAGGGTGGTGAGACACTGGAACAGGTTGCCCAGAGAAGCTGTGGATGCCCCATCCCTGGAAGTGTTCAAGGCCAGGCTGGATGAGGCTTTGAGCAACCTGGTCTAGTGGGAGGTGCCCCTGCCCATAGCAGGGGGGTTGGAACTCAATGATCTCTAAGGTCCTTTCCAGAGCTAACCATTCTAAGATTCTATGATTCTATGATTAAGTTCAACAGATAGGCTGACTAAATTACTCTGTCAGGTTCTGCATTGGGATCCAGACAAATCCTGAAATCTTTATTTAAATAAAATTCCCACTGATCTCATAGTTTTACTTGGGAAAAGGATTCTTGGATTTGCAGTGGTTACATACTATAGAAAGTGGAACTTTAAAAGATACAGTAGCATGAAAGCTTCACCTCATGATGCCAAACACCACCTTACTAGACATTCAGCAACCTTTCCTCTCCCTAGAGGGGAGCATATTGTGAGCATGAGTGATGAGTGTATTCATACTCATTATTTTTTCTTTTTTGTATTATTAATTCAAATTACAAGGACTACTGGGTTACCTACAGTTAAATGTTACTTCACCTTGTCCTTTGAACCGTCTGCTTCACAATGTTTTAATGTAAATTACATATGCAATCTCAAGATTTTTCTTAGTAAAAGGATTTTTAAATAAACAAACCAGTAAAAAACAAAACAAAACAATGAAGCTCAATGAATCCCAGGAGTGGCATACATCCAGAGTCTCCCTGCTCACATTACTGGTGTCCCACTGCAATGCAAGACTAGGTTTTTTGAAGAAGCCATAGAAGTGGTTGAAAGTTAAGACTATGTCTGATGTCATACATTGGTGTTCCAGATGTAGAGGAGTAAAGAACACCTCCATCACTGGGGACATGTAATCTTGTGTTTCTCTAGATGATGGCTTCCATTATTCTCTTTTATTCTACAACATGATTGCATGGAATAATTATTACAGTATTGATTCTGGGTTGAAACCTCAGCTTCTGTTCTTGACTCTATGCTTTTTCCCACATCATAGCCAGTAAGTAGCCAGAAAATTATCTTTAAAGATGATTGAAGATTCTCCCACTCTAAATGAGTTACTACGATGGCACAATCCAGAGAAGCATGCATGGAAAGGGTCAATCAAGGATAGATTTGAGATGTCCTACCTGATTGCTGCAGTCAGTGTAATTCAGATCAGCTGTATCAGCCTTTTCAGTGAAACTGAAAAAAAAATAGCTTTGAAACACTTACCTTTCATGGTCCCCTTCTCATCTGTGCCAAATATGACCTCAGCATAAACTGAGACTTTGCATACGATAATTCCACATTGTTTCAGGTTTTCTACAGAGACTCCGAATGTCTTATAGCAATAAACTCTTTGGTACAGGAATAAACAGATGAGTTAACTGCTGGAATAATTGAACCAGTCACCAAATCTAAACTGTTACAAAAAAAATTGTCTTTCAGGAAAAAATAAGTCTATTCAAACGAATGTTTTCTGGTCCAGCATGTTTCTGCTTTGCTAAGGAAAACAAAGGAAAAAAAAAAAAAAAAACCACCCAAATGCTGCCTGTCCTTTGGTCTGTTGTCCTTACAGAGAGATGCCAAAAGTCATTCTGAAGCAGATTGTTTCCCCTTAAAGAAAAATATGGTAGTGGTACATTTGCAGAAATTTCATCCTTTTGTTGTTGTTCTTTGAGCAACCCTTCTGGTCATGCTTCCTCTGTTCTGCAGACCTTTCAAAGCAGTGTTGTGCTTAAATACTAAATGATATTTCAACTTACTGCAAAACTCCAAGTCATTGGCACACTTCCAAGGCATTTAGGACATCTCACTCTTTAAGAAGAGATATGAAAGACAGTGTGTAAGAGACAAACCACTTGTAATGAATTCCACACCTGCATAGCTGAAAGGCTTTTTATGTATTAGAGGTCTCTGGAGATTTTCAGGTCTGGAGACTATAATGTAGCAATTAAAGCAGGCATTGTAGCAGCATTCATTATCTTACCAGATCTCTATCATCTGTAATTGACAGAGAATGTTGAATTTCAGCCATTTAGTAAAATAATGTCTGGAACAGTTACATTGAGTAGAGGGGAAAGAAACCATGGCTGGGGTCATATTACATTTTGAAAGATGAAATAAGCAGAAATTGTGTGGAAACGTCCATTTCCAAGGGAAAACAGCAACATAGATGTGGTTCTTGTAGTAAGAATTAATTTGTGGGCCTGATGCATTAGTAAAAGCACTAATTGCCAAGTTTCTTGATTTTGACTTCTGATAAGTAATTTGTGATTTTACTTCATTTACTGACCACAGCTGCTTTCACTGCATTTTCGAGTAAATCCTTTATAAAAAGAAAACCAGTCCCGGAAACACTGAAGGAAGGAGGTAAGAAGAAAGATTTCCTGAAGCAATGCTTATTTAAAAAGTGATTATTAGTCATACCAAAGCATCAGCAAACACTCTAAAGTACCTCAGCTGGGGTCACTCTTAACAGCAGTGGAGACTTTTGGGATCAGTTACACCCATGTCAAGACGAAACACACCCCTTTATTTAAAACTATTCTTTTTTCCAAGCAGTGGATCCCAATAGCAGAAAGTAAAGTTATCCGCTCCTCTGACTGCATCATACCTCACTATAATTCCCATTTTTCATTTATTTCTCTATGATCTAGAAAGAAACAAGTGCTATCACAACATTCTTGTTGGTGTAAATAGACCACAGAGATGCATCTATGCTGTTAGATTGGTGTTTATTCATAAAACAGACCACAGCCTTGGCTACATTAGATTCTTTGCAGCTGATATTACTTGGTTTTGGAAATTCTTATCCAGTGTGTGAGAAAAGCTGAGGATATCAGCACAGCTACTGCTGAACACCAGGTCACAGGAACTGAAAGTTAAGAGATTCCAGTCATTCCTGGTGGATAAGCAGGAAAAAAGAATAATGGAATATGAAATAAAGAAAAGTTGGAATTCAGTCTGAAAAGTTAGAGTTTACAAATCAGAAATTCAGACAATTTTATTTAAAATCAAAGGCAAAATATCAAAAAAATAGCAAAAGCTCTGATACACATATTTCTTAATTCTAACAATGTTATTGCATGAGGTTTGTAAGCTGCCCCATTAAATGAACAAATACTATTATCTGGGAGTGGTTTTGTTCCAACTGTTCTTCCAGATAACTCACAATCACATTTTGCCAGATCGAATTGGATATAAAATACCTGTGGCACATATACTCAGAAAACACACAGCAACAACAACAAAAAAGCACGTCTTAGCAGTTACACAGCATTAGGAGAATGAGGATAATGTGGAACATGTAGCCTAAAATTTGTAAATGGCTGGAGTAGTTTGTTGTTTAAATCTTTTCACAAATATCTTTCTCAATGGGTGTGTAATAAGGGTAATTCACAGGTCACAAATTATACTTATGCTCCTCAGAAAAGTACACACTGTGCATGCTCTAGTGAAGACTGAATCCTCCATTGAGAAGACTTAATTATTTACCGTGTGCTAAGGAAAACAAATCTGTACCCTGTCCTCCACAGATCCACTGGAATGACTTGCTGCTGCTTTACTTTCTGTACCTCAGATAAAGCAAGTGAGTGCAGTAACCAGAAAATTCTCGTATGTATGAAACAGCCCCTATGTTTTAGCCATTTCATCTATTTACCTCTAATTCATGGGACACTGAGAAGTCATTGAGAAAAAAACACATACCAATCTTTTATTACCTCTGGACAAGAAATGAGCATCCAGATCACTGATGAGATACTGAAAAACCCATTTTCTATTTCTACTTTCCAGAAAAACATGGGAGAGAATAATAGGAAGCAATCTGAAAGACAGTCTCAGGCACAATAGCACATAGGTTAACTCATATAACACAGTGGGGAAATAAGGATAGCTTTTTCATAAATGTAAACCAGCAGGCCCTTGGCAGAAGTATGCAATTATTAACAAAGAGATTATATGAATAAATACATACCTACAGAAAACCCAGAACAGGAGCAAAAACCATTAAAGAAATGTCAGTAATTGAAAATAAAGTAAAATTCTACAATAGCGTGCTTGTCAGGATTGCTTCTAGACACTAGTATTGGATGGAAGTAGAGAGTTGGATCAAAACCAAGTAGGATTCTCAGTCAGCCTTTTATGTTTTGGGATTTTTTTTTTTTTTTTTTTTTTTTGTGATTAGCTGCTTGCACAACCTTCAGTAGCACAGCTGGATTTATTTTACAGTTAAACTGTGAGTTGTCCCCACCCTTTCTTTTTTATTGCCAGTTTCTTCTATTTTTCTCTATTTTCATATTTTCCTGAATAGCTTCTGGGCCTTTTAGAAGAACAGATATGAATGGGGACTTCATGTTTTTTTTGTTTCTCTTTCTGTGTAAGCCCTGGCATCAATAGTTTCCAAGTATGCAATCATCGAAACACATATGGTAGACACAGTTTTTGCTACTGCAGATGCTTCCTAAACCGATCTTCTGTCTAAGTTTCTCCTGACCGTATAGTAAATGCTGTGTGACAGTCATCAATTTACAGTACAGATCAAACTTATTTTTAGAAAATGAAAAATAATGTTCAGTTCTCCTAATTAATTCTTCTATATGTAAGTGTGAGTGTTTCCCTCTTTAAGGGTGAAGTCTTGCAATATCCAGAAGCTCAGTGGAAATCTGCAAGGTAAGATGACAGATCAGCTGGTGAGAAATTATTCTTAAATACTTTCTTTCTGACACTACTCCTATTATCAATGCTACTTCACATATCAAGAAAATAAAGCATTTTCATAGCAAGCTGAAATAGTGAGTGAGATAGGTGAAGTATTCTTGATATGTGTGCAAGAGAAAGTTCATTCATGCAAGATCCCTGCTGACCTTGGGAGCTGATAGCAGAGCTCCTGGCTGCAGAAGACAGCCCTGCCCCATGCAGACACCCATTTCCAGGATTGGTTATACCAGACACAGTTACTTGATTCACCAGCCATTTGGGGTCCAGATGATCTCCAGGGTCATATAAGCTTTGGTAGGATTTGCCTCATCTAGTACTCTGTAATTAGTTATGACTACTTTGTCCAGTGTGTCATGTGGTGAGGAAGTGTGAATTCAGAAGACAGGAGAGACTTTTATGAATCCTGAAACTTTCACTGTGATCAACCTTTTGTTTCCTGAATAAAGGAATCTTTGCAGACTATACACCTTCCATTTGTCGTTTTTTAGTCCATAAGTGCTGCCTACATTGGTAGAAATCTGCAGACACAAAAGTCACTGTGATAATATAAAAAAAAATTAACATGTCTGTTTCACTCTGGAGTTGAGGAAAAGGTTGAGCTGTGGCAGAGACATAGTCTAAAAACACTCTGTGAATATAAAACAGGAGTACACGATTAGATTTTTTAAATAATTTTGTGGGGCAAAGGAATCTAAGCCTGAATCTGCTCTGACACTTCCATATTCTCTTTGTCATGAAAAAAATTCATATTTCTATTTTTCTTTGCATTATGAAATACTACAGCCTGAGCAGTGAGGCCCTGAATCAAAGTTGACCTCCAGATGAACCTCACAACCTAACAATATACCTAATATGCATAATAATGATCACATATGCAATGTATTACCTTATTAATATATGCCAGTTTATAAAAGCTTTTGTTGTAACGCTTATAGAGCATTACTGTAACACTTGCTGTAAAACAATAGTTGTGTAACAGTAGCCCCACTTGTCAAGAAGAGATAAACCTATCTCAAAGCGTCAAACAGACCTCTAGGTAAAAGAATGTAATAGGGCAGTGATGGGCTTTGCTGAGAGATATATAAGATACCTTTACTTCTTAACTTTTTTTCAGGTTCCGGCTAAACTTCAGAAAATGTTAACAAGGAATAAAAAACTACATCAGTGTTTTTTTTTTTTTTTTTTTTTTTTCCCCACAGTTTAAGATAGAAAGTTGTTTATTTAACTGCACAAAAGTGGGGAATGTTTGCAGGGAAATTTGGAAGCCTCATCTATACAGTGGACGCACTGTATAGAGATTTCCTACTGCTGGGAAGGGTTCCCCAAATCATCACTGCAACCGGGCTCCCCAGCAACTGTGGATCTGGATGATGGTAATGTATTAACAGGGCAATTGGTGATGTATCCTTCTTAATCACTGTCACTGACTCTATGTAGTAATGATTAGGTGCATTACCTTAATTTATCCTTGCTATAGTAGTTCACTTATTATTTTGCTGCTTTACTTTATCTTGCTTTAATTAATTTTCACTGTATTATTTTCCTCATTATTTTAGCACTTTAAACATAAGTAAAAATAAGCTTACTTTATTTTTTTTTTTTTTAAATTTGGTGCCTGTGTCCTCTGTGCTAATCCCATCAATTGGCAAAACACAATATTACAGGAAAGAACCTGTACCCAGAAAAAAGCAAGTGCATGTGATCTAGGTGAAACCAGAGACAGAACTTTAAACCTAAATGAGTGCATATAAGTTGTGTCAGAAGTATTTTCAATTACAAGAATCAGATTTAGGCAGCTGGCTGTATCTCTACAGGTAATAACATTAAAATACTTTGATTTCTAAACAATTAACTTATTTAACAGCACTAACAGTTTGTCTCCACTTTAGGCTGTTAACTTTGAAAATAACTTTTCAAGCTCAATGTCATTGATTTCAATGGAATTATTACATGAATACTGATGACATCACATTCTGTAAGCTTCTACAATAACACATTTGTGGGCTGTAAGGTATGTCCAAGTGGAAGATTGGGAACTTAGTGTCTGCAGGCCTAAGTATATAATAATAAAAGCTTTTAATATATTAGAAAAAACTTGATTATAAAGAGACTTCATGGGCAGAAAAAAATAAGGATCTCAGTCTCTTCTGTAACACTGAATGACACAATACAGAAACAGGAACTCCTCCTTGGAAAGAAATGCAGGCCTTTATTTTCCTGTGTCTATTCTGTAATTTCTTAAACTGAGGACTGTCTGTGCCTGGGACTTATAAGTGACCATCATAACTTGCAACATTACACATAATTAGTTCTCTTTGATTAAATAATGTGTTCTGAATTAAATATCCTTTTCTCAGCATTGTTGCCTGCCTATTCCTTTCCTGTTCCATGAGACTTATTATATATTATTATTATTATTTAGCCAGTGAGAAATATTATATGTTAGTATATTTCCCACCCTGATAGCTTTGAGATGTAACAAGAGAAAGCAACTCAGGACTTACAGGCTAGTTACTGGTAACTCAATGAGTGTGGGAGTATCAAGCTGCACTGATGCTCACAGTGCCAGTCTTCTGGTCTGAGTTGTTTTTCCCCCGAACTTATTAATAAATTGAAATATTTTCTCACGGTTTATGCCAAATCATTCATTATCAGAACATAAGTGATTTCATCATTTACTAAATCCTATAATTTTGGGGTTGCTACACCTAGTTTAATTAGGTTTTATACTAACTTCCTGTTATTTGCATGGTAAAAGCTTGGCTTGAGATATTTTTGGCTGAATTGCTTCTAGGGACTGTTGTTTGTAAGAATTACTTTATGCAAAGGACAGAAAAACACTGTAGCTCATGAAACTTTCTCATAATAACTTCTTCTGCAAGGAGAACAGAAAGTGACGACACACACCTGTACAAAAAAGCACAATCAAGGTTGAAAGGAAGGTACTTCACCAAAAGCTTGCAACAGATTTAGTTGCAAGAGAAATTTCACACCTTCTGCTTTCTGAAAAAAAAAAATAAAAATAACAGCCTTATTTTACTGCAAATGACAAACTGATGGTAATTTCAACAGGAATGCAACTATTTCAGAACTTTTCACATATATTCCTAAATTTACAAGGAGAGAGAGATAGAGTGTGTATTCTTCTGATATTTGTCAGATTTGGAGTGGGGGAAGAAAGCTGTCCACAGGGGTGATGGTCTACTCCTACGAAAGTGGATTCAAGTAGCAAATACATTTTCTTGCATCTCATTGCATAAGGTTGTGGAGGATTAAAAGGCACTTATTACATAGAAGAGTTTAAAGTGGGTTTTCTGGTGCTCACTGCTCTTGGTCAGCTGCCTCTTCACCCTGGGAATTCCTGTACTTAGATGCCCCAGGCATCTAGACCTGTGGTTTTTTGTACAGGGTCAGTGCAGTGCTGAGTAGGTTGACACCTGGTCAGCCTGATTTGGATCCCAAAACTGGATATTCCCCAGATAGATTCTCTTAAGCAACCTATTAAAAGCAAATGCAAATGAACAGGTACTGCAAAAAAATTGATTTGTGGCTACTCCTTTTTGGGAGTGAATCCACAGAAAGAAGGAAATTTGGGGTTCCTTTCTCTTCAGTGAGAAAGGAATGCACTTGTGTATGAAACTGGAGACCCCCATTTCCTCTCTAGCCTGCATGATTTTAGACTCTTGCATTCCACAAAACTCAAATATTCCTGACTGCCTGTGTTTTGGTCACTTTACATTAGCTGAGATGAGGGTCTGAAGACAGAAAGAGAGACAACCTCATGCACCCAGGTGCAGCAGTGCCACAAATGAAGGGGAAAAATTTTATGGATTGAAATAATCTAGGAAGCTACTTGCTAAGTGTATAGATATTTTTTAAGTGTTTAGATTTTAACAATGCTCCAAAAAGAAGTGGGTGTTCTTCTGTAGGAGTAGGTACATAGCAATAAACTTTACATATTTTAGATATGAAATGTGTAGATCCTCAGACATACTCAGATATGATGAGCTCTTGCTAAAATTAATAGCACTTCATGCTGTATCCCGCCCCCCCCCCCCCATATATCTGACAGTGCTTATGATACCAGTAGGAGATCTGCTTTATTCATTGCCTGGTGACTACACTTGCTGAATACAGGAAAAAATTATAGCTCCTCAGAAGATGTCTTTTGTTTACATTAAGCTCAGTACTTGATGAGTACAGTCCAACAGCCCAACAACAGACACATTCTGGCAGATACATTCAGAAATGATAATGAAAAATAGGTCTGAATTTAACAGGTTGAAATTTAGCATAGACAGGAGTACTATACATTAAAAAAAAGCATAAATCGAAAAAAGCCAAAATGGGGAATATCTAGGTAGGCAGCCATCTATTAACAGGCATCATGGGGTACACACTCTACATACAGGTTACAAAAAGATATTTTTGTGGAAAAGTCATCCTTCAGTTGGTCCTACCGGAAGTATTCTATGCAGAATATTATAAGAATGTCTTGGCTTCAGTCTAGCTCTACTTCTACCAACCAAACCAGTAACACCCCTTATTAAAATTCATTAGAAGAGATTGTTATTATATATTAGTATTACAGGAGACAAAACACCACTTGTCTCTGCTATAAACTTTCACCTTCCCCATCAGAAACCCCAAAACATTATGACTGATTACTCATTCTGTCATAGATAGGACTTGATTATCTCTTGAGGCCCCTCCGAACTCAAATGTAGGGCGTCCTAGTTTCAGTTCCAGATGAGACTCTATAAGAGTCTATGCTATGATAAACCTGTTTTCTAGATTTTGGAAAGGAAGTTAATAGTTTAGTGAGATATTAGCTAGATATATAATAAGAAAACCAGATGTTAGTCAAGTTAAATATTTCTGGAATGGAAATTGCAGGAGAGATGAAGGCAGCATTCATTGTTTGTCAAGGAAGTAATATGTTCCAATTATCTCAGCAAGTCAATCATGCTTCATACATCAGAAGGTTTAAATCCCTTAAAGGTCCTGCCAGTCTAAAAGAGTGGAAAATTCCTTCCTAAAGCATGGGAGAAAGGTATGTCTGACACATACCCATAGCTGGTAGACCCTATCTATCATCTTAGAGCACAGACACGGCCAAGGCTGATACGTGCCTCAGAGAAAACCAGGGAAAAAGTCCAATCCCAGAAATCAAACTGTCCATCAAAGACAAATCCTTCCTGACCTCTAGAGATTATTAAATGAAACCCTGAAGTACAAAATGCAATGCCATTATCATAACACAGACCTGCAGCTGCTAAAGTGATGTTCCCCTTTTTTTTGAGTAAAAATTATGTAAGAAATTATATCTTAGCTGTCAGCACTATTTAATCCAATTGTCATTCCCAGCGTTAGTTCAGATATAACTCCTGGTATCAAATCCAGTCCAATTGTAAACTGGATCTGGACATAGCTTCTATCTGTCCATTTTTAATAAAAATAGATTTTTTTCCTCAGTATGAAAAGGGAAGAAAAGATATGAGATTGCTGTGAATTTGATCCTCTTCCCTACCCACTTTCTAAGAAGTGACAGTAAAAATTTTGAGGTTTTGCATTTTGCATATTGTATTACCCACTATAGAGTATATTTAGCTAAAACAAATACTTGCATAAATTAATCTGGTCCAAAGTCAACATGATTTTCTGAGCTTCATTACAAATCTGGTTGCTCCTGCAAAACATTAGAAAATGTTCTTTCTGAGACCATTCAGAGTGGCAACAGAGAAAGTACAGTATCTTGTGATATATGAAACTAAAATGGCCACTGTTGTTTCATAACTAAACTTCATAATTTTTTTGAAATTCATCTAGAGTAAGGCAAAGTCTTTTTGAGATCTCTCCTGCATTCTGCTCTCTATCAGCCTTTTGAGTATCTATCATGCATGGTTTTTAAACTGAGAAGCATTATTCAAACATGCTTGAAGCTATTGTCTATCTGGCAATAAGAAATTCTCTTAGCTGTTGCTTTGATTGTAAGGCCATTAAACTCCTTTGTAACTTGGCCTGAGGTCCCTTTAGTTATTCAGGAGATAAGCTGCTAGATGAAAATTAGCATCACTTTTATTAACAGAGTACGTGCTTAGCTCCAGGTCCTCAAAGGTTTTTAATGCATCCAATAAGTATGTAGGCAACCACTCTTCATAACTTCTAACATTGTTCAACCTTCTGGAAATATCTGCTCATTGCACATATTACATGGTCAACTCCGTCATTAGTCCAGCCGCAACCTCACTTTCCCTTACATCTGTCTGTAAGCATAGATACTCCTATATATGCGATTTATCCTTGAGTGGATCTCCACAGATGAGTGCCAGCATTTCCTCTTCACTGATGAAGACACAGTTTGATAGTAAATGTAAAGTGAGAATGATGATATTAAATAAAATATCAATAAATGAAAACATACTCTAAATCTTATGGCATGGGTGTATGGTATGATAACACAATGTAACCATGCAATTGATTTCATATAGATTTTCAAATTTTTATGCTTTAAGCATTTTTCTGATGTTCAGAAAAACAAAGAAAGTTTTCTCCTCTTCATTAGTGTCTCCTGCATTCCCAAAATGTTTCTGTGAATTGTTGAAACATTTAGCCTTCAACTGCACATCAAGCATTGATAGCTGCCAGAGGCAGGAGTCCTGGTTGACTAACAATCAGATCTGTTACATATTCCTTAATTCCAAATGATTTGGAGTATCTTGCTTTGAAGGGTTTTTTAACCAAAATCTAGCCTGAGCTATATTTTGCAATCCCATTGTTGTCATTCTGTTTTCACCAAGGTCTGCATGTAGCCCATTTAAGTTTAAAAGTATGGAAGGAAATGCTCCGTATTCTTTTACATGTTAACAGGATTTTTTTGGTTAAATGTTAACTAAGTGCTCATTTTTTAAATTTTAATTGTTCTTAGGTCCAGGATTTTGATTCAGAATTTTTTAACACTTTAATATGATCTTAAAAAAGCTATCAAAATAATTCCTTGGTGGTAAATGAGGTTCCCCTCTGCTGAGTGGCCCTGCATGCTGTTTTGCCAATTGACAGGGTTAGCACAAAAGACATAGGCACCAAATTAAAAAAAGTAAACTTATTTTTACTTATGTTTAAAGTGCTAAAATAATGAGGAAAATAATACAGTGAAAATTAATTAAAGCAAGATAAAGTAAAGCAGCAAAATAATACGTGAACTACTATAGCAAGCATAAAATAAGGTAGTGCACCCAATCATTACTACATAGAGTTAGCGATAGTGAATAAGAAAGATACATCACCAATTGCCCTGTTAATACATTACCATCATCCAGATCCACAGTTGCTGGGGAGCCCGGTTGCAGTGATGATTTGGGGAACCCTTCCCAGCAGTAGGAAATCTCTATACAGTGCGTCCACTGTATAGATGAGGCTTCCAAATTTCCCTGCAAACGTTCCTCGCTTTTATACAGTTAAATAAACAACTATCTTAAACTGCAAAAAACATCTGGTGTAGTTTTTTATTCCTTATTAACATTTTCTGAAGCTTGGAAAGAACCCGAAAAAAAATTAAGAAGTAAAGGTGTCTGGTTATCTTTGATTATGCGTCTCTCAACAAAGCCCATCACTGTCCTGTTACATTCTGTCATGTAGAGTTCTGTTTGAAGGTTTGAGATAGGTTTATCTCTTTTTGGCAAGTGGGGCCACTATTACACAGCTATTATTTTACACAAGTGTTACAGCAATGCTCTATAAGAGTTACAACAAAAGCTTTTATAAACTGGCATATATTAATAAGGTAATACATTGCATATGTGATCTATACTATACATATTAGATATAGTGTTAGGTTGTGAGGTTCATCTAGAGGTCAGCTTTGATTCAGGGCCGCACTGCTCAGGCCCTAGCATTTCACATGCCCATTATCCACACAGATTCTTGATAGATTTGCTCAGTTCCTCTTGGATTGTTTCCCAGATTAGTAAATAGTGCATTTCCATATGAAGCCTGTTTGAGCCCATCTTTACAATGTCTAGATATTTTGCTTTGGTCGGGATCACTTGTCTGTATGACATGATGCAGGGAGGTTTGAATTAAAGAGAATTAATTCGGATGTTTCTAAAAAACATTCTGACTTGATACTTTTGCGCATAATCAGACTCTTCAGTTTGTTTTGATCTATTTTTAGCAAAAAAAAATCACCAATACAGAAAACATTGTTATACTTAATTAATCTGAATTAAGACTACTGAAAGAAAAAAACAGTGACTGAATAGCTGTAAGGAGGAAAATTACAGCAACAAAGGAGGAAAGAATTACATGGCCTTCAAAATATCAGAGTCAGTGAAATCCTGTCCTTCAAATAGGAACTAGTTCAGCAATTTGAGTAAAACTCAGAGCTGTCTGGCTGCCTGGTGGTCTCAGTTTGGGAGATTTTTACAAATCAGGATCAGAACTTGTTTGTCCCCTAGCAAAACCAGGACATCTCTTATTTATTAGTGATAACAAGATTCAAGCTGCAATCCTAAAATGACTATGTCATATTTTTTCCACAATTATGTTCTGGACTGTGGAAACACAGAGTCTGGGTAGTCACAATGTTCACTGGAGAACCGAAAAACAAACAGCCGTGCCCAAACCCTTGTTTAGTAGGCTGTCATTGTCTGTCACACCAAAAAGTGATCACTCAACTTAGGTGAGCACTTACGTTCCTCAGAGATCACTCAGATATACTCGTATTTTGTTTAGGTATAAACATAAATCACATTCTTAGGCCTTTCTCTTGAATAATATATTTCTGTGAGAAGCAGGCTAAAACAACTTTTAACGAGATGCATGAGTGCTATGTAGATCACAAAAAGCATTTATTACGAGGTCTGAAGTTTTGGGGTTTATTGCTCTATGGGCAGATCCTGTAACTACCTGCTGACTAGTGAAAAGTACATTCAGATGGACAACAAATCAATTGAGCTGCTGATATTAGTGCCCTTTATGAAATGAGCTATGGTTAACAACAGCCAGTGTCTTATTGCTACACAGCCAACATGACAATGACAACTTTTCTGATTGTAGTGATTTTAAACCTGGCTGGCAAACACCACACACTCACTCTCCCCACTCCCAGGGGTGGGAGAGAGAATTATCAGTTGAGATAAGAACAATTTAATAACTAAACTACAATAAAATTGAAAATAATAAGGATAATAATTATAATAATAGTAATACACATACATACACAAATATGCACATGTACAAATGAGTGATACACAGTAAACTGCTCACCACCTGATGACCAAGGCTCTACACTTTCCCGGCTAGCTATCCCAGAGCAGGGAGAGTCCTGGAACTGCAGTCCTGGAACAGAGATAGAGCCCAGGAGTCTGAAAGACCAAGAGCCAACCAAGAAAGAGAGAGGGACAACCCCTAGAGAGTGGCAACCTGGAGCAAGAGAGATAGCTTCCACACAGATTCTCATCTATATACCGGGCATGACGTGAATGATATGGAATGCACTATTGGCCAGTTTGAGTCTGAATGCTAAACCTAAGGTCAAATCCTAGGCTAGTAACTGGGGCCATGCTCCCTCCCAGGTTCACCCCAAAACCTGGCAAGGCTGAAATTATCTTCCTAATTTTTTTACATGTTTTTCTTTTCCTTTAGGGTCCAGCTTGTGTGTCCTCCTTCCTTTACAAAAAAAAAAAAAAAAAAAAAAAAAAAAAAAAAAAAAAGAAAGAAAAAAAAAGAAAGAAAAACGTGTTCATATTTGTGTTATGAATTAGATTTGGAAAACTTCTTTAAATGAAAATTTTTCCTAATTTTTCATAGTAGACTAATGGTTTCATTTAAAGTATTGACTAACTTGCTGGAGAGAGATACATAATGCAAACCACAAGCCTGATTAGTGCATTCAATCAATATATTCCTTTATTCCAAAAATTCCAATAAAATTTAAAGGCTGCCTTTATACAAATTTCAGTTTTTATTGGTTTTATTTTGTTTTGTTTTTAATGCATCTGCCGCATTCTGATACGAGGTATGAAATAGTTTGTGACTTAAAATTTAAAATATTTTGACACTGACAGAAATATTTGTGTATAATAAAAAGAAGTATTGGTTACCACCAGACACACAACAATTCTGTGTCAGACAAAGACATACGTGTATTTATTATTATTCAGCTTCCCATTGGCTCCAAGCAAAACCGTCAGAAACCCTGGGATCATAATAATTTGTTACAATTTTAAGGTTCATTATTCCTTGTGAAAATTTATGTCATCACTGCTGTGAACACTCAGAACTTTTCTGAGGTTTTGTGGGATGAGGGCATTTTTCATGTGTGTTGGTATTTGGTGACATAGGCCAGTGGGTTATTTTTCCATGTTTTCTTCAAAATATTAAGTTCAAACCTATCCAGTTCTCTACTTTCCTCTGTCCCAAATATGTGAAGCATAAACTTCTGAACTTAATGACTGCAACACTGCAAGTTATGCATAGAACAATAGAATCATAAAAGGGTTGGAAGGGACTTTAAAGATCATCA
>NW_010115788.1:692-3323 GCF_000699245.1 Pterocles gutturalis | reverse complement strand
AATTGTTGAGGTTGGAAGGGACCTCTGGAAATTGTCTGACCCCCTGGTCAAAGCAGGGTCACCTAAAGCACATTGCCCAGGACTATGTCTAGTTGGGTTTTCAACGTCTCCAAGGACAGAGACTCTGCAACCTTTTTGGGCAACCTGTTCCATTGGTTGACCTCCCTCACAGGGGGAAAAAGTAAGAAATCATTATGTTTAAATGGGATATCTTGTATTTAGTTTATGCCCATTGCCTCTTGTCTTGTCACTGGTTACCACTGAGAAGAGTCTGGTTCTGCCTTCCTTACTTTGCACCCCATCAGGTGTTCATAACCATAGATATAATCCCTCTGAACTTTCTCTTCTTGAAGCCCCAATCTCTCTTAGCCTCTCCTCATACAAAAGATGCTCCAGTCCTTTAGTTACCTTCATGACCTTTTGCTGGACTTGCTCCAGTAAGCCTATATCTCTCCTGCACTGGGGAGCCCAGGCTTGGGCCCAGTATTCAGAGTGGCTCACCAGTGCTGAGTAGAGAGGAAGGACCACCTCCCTTGATCTGCTGTTGATACTCTTTCTAATGCAGTCTAGGTTGCTGTGTGCTGCCTTTGCTGTGAGGGCGCATTGCTGGCTTACAGATTGTTGTCCCTCAAGTGCTTTTCTGCTAATGCGTGTGGGATTATTCCCGCCGGGTGCAGGACTTTGTGTTTCCCTTTGCTGGACTTGATGAGGTTACTGTTGGCTCATTTTTCAGCCCGTCAGAGTCCCTCTGAATGGCAGTACAACACATTAATGTATTAACTACTTCTCTTAGTTTTGCTTTATGTGTGAACTTGCTGAAGGTGCGCTCTGTCTCACCTTGCAAGTTATTGATGAGGATGTTGAACAGTATTGGCTCTTGTATTGACACTTGGGGTCTGTCTTTGATGACTGGCCTCCAGCTGGATTTGGTGCTGCTGACCCACAACTCTTTGAGCCCAGCAGTTCAGCCAGTTTTCAGTTCACCTTTCTCTCTGTTTATCTATTTCATGTTTCATCAGTTTGTCAGGGAGAAGACAATGGGAGACAGTAACAGAAGCATTATGAAAGTCAAGATAGGCAATGTTCTGTGCTCTCTCCTTGTCCGTTGGGTCAATGTTCTCATTGTGAGAGGCTATCACGTTGGTCAGGCACAATTTCCCCTTCATGTATCCACGCTTACTACTCTCAAACAACTCCTTCTTCTTCATGTATTTGTCAACGGTTTTCAGGATTATTTTCTCCATTCCCTTTCTGGGGACTGAGGTGAGGCTGTGACTCGACTTGAAAATAGGGATGATGTTCACTTTCTTCTAGTCCTCAGAATTGCCCCTCCACTTCCTGTCAATTGCCATGATCAAAAGATCACCATAATTTCAAAGACTGAGTGGCCTCACAGTGACATCGTCCAGCTTCCTCCATAGCATGTTTGGGTGCATCTCACTATAGCCCATGGATCTGTATGTGTTCAGTTTGTTTAAATGTTTCCTAACCTGATCCTCCTTCATTGAGGGGAAGTCCACCTTGCTCCAGGCTTTCCCACTGATCCTGGGGACCTGAGATTCCTGAGGGATAGTTTCATCAGCAAAGAGTGAAGAAGGCATTGGCCTTCCTCATATTCTTTTTTTACAGGTCTCCATTAGCATTCAGCAGCAGGGCACCATTTTTCCTAGTCTTCCTTATGTTGCAGATACACCAGTAGGAACATCTGTTCCCCTCTATGATTGTGTGAGCTATCCTACATGTACCTTTGTGATCCCAGTGAGGTCCAACTGCATGCACACCTCTTAATTCCCCCTGTTCCATATGCTGTGTGCATTAGTATACGCTCTTTTTGGAGAGGTACAGAAGCATGCTAATTTCCCAGAAAAGATGAGATCTTTCCCCATAATTCTGCCTGGTAGGCATTTCCCTATGTATGTGGACACGTTTGGGGTGGAACCCCTGCAGCCTTGTTTTTTTTTCTTTTTTTTTCTTAAAAATATCCTCCCATTCACATTGTTCTGTATTCTTTGCTTGCTAGCCTGGTCCTTCACTTCTTCACTTGATTGCTGGTGATCTTCTTCTGCCCCTGTTATTCCTAGTTTGAAACCCTCATTATCAGATCAGCCCTCCTGTTGGCAAAAATGTTTTTCCCCACTTCGGTGGATACCATCTCTGTTAAATAATCTTCTGTCCTTGTAGAGCATCCCATGGTCATATAAAAACTAAAACCCCATTGCCCGCACCAGTTGCACAATAAATTGTTGACTTGCGGGATCTGTCTACTCTTCCTCACACTCTTCTGCCTTTTTGGATGTCTTGGTTTTAAAAGCCACCACACAGCCTCTTGTTAAAAACCTTGTGGGGTGAGCCAAGGACAGGGAGGGTTTCACTCACCACTTATGTTCACACACAATAAACCGACACAACTTGGGAAAGACACAAAAAAACACAATTTAACTATTTACAATCAAAACCAAAGCAAGATAATGAGAAAAAAGAACTACATCTCAGAAAGGCACTTTACCCCCAGTCTTCCCCTCTTCTACCTTCTCCCCCCTCCAGCAGCGCAGGGGCAGGGAATGGGGGTTGCAGTCAGTCCATGTTGTCTCTGCTGCTCCTTCCTCCTCAGGGGGGGGCTCCTCCCCGGCT
>NW_010115788.1:0-272 GCF_000699245.1 Pterocles gutturalis | reverse complement strand
CTGCGGCAGGTTGGGTTACAGCTGAAGCCAGGCAGGCAGCTGGATGGCCGGGCACTGCCTGAGGCTGCGCCAACCCCTCCATGTGCTGTGCCCCCTCTTCAACAGGTCATTGGCAGAGGCGCTGATTGGCTCAGCCCTGGCCAGGGGCGGGTCCAGCCTGGAGCTGGGGGAACTTCCCAATGTTTCTCACAGGGGCCATCTTGGTAGTGCTTCTCGCCAAAAGCCTTGGAGCTGGGGGGGAACTCTTTGCAGTTACTTACAGGAGCCACCAC
>NW_010115787.1:0-45283 GCF_000699245.1 Pterocles gutturalis | reverse complement strand
TTAGTTATTAAACTGTTCTTATCTCAACATGTGAGTCTCTTTTCCCTTTACCCCTTTAGTTCTCTCCCCCATCCCTAGGAGGCGGGAGGGTGAGCGAGTGGCTGTGTGGTGCTGAGGCCTGGATGGGGTTAAGCCATGACAGTGATAAAGGAGCAGTGCACTGGTGCTGTATAAGGCTTCCCTGGCAAGATCTGGATGCCTGTGTCTAGTAAGGCTTCTGCTGTCAGCCTTAGGTGCTGTCCTGTCATCCCTGTTTTGGAAAATTAAAGGGTTATTTATGCATTATGCATCCTAAAATAGATTTGGGTATGGGTTTGGGTGTTGGAATGTGATATATTGCACAGAAGTTGGGTTGGTTCCCGGTTTGAAATGTAGGATAACTAAATAAATAAAAGTAGGATAACTAAGTGCCATTTCTGAATGAAATACGATAATTCGTTCCTGTGTGATCTGATCTAGGTGTCCTGCTCCGGCAGGGGGATTGGACTAGATGATCTTTCGAGGTCCCTTCCAATCTCTAACATTCTGTGATTCTGTAATTAAAATTTGTAGCCATTAGTATGTGGCAAGCTTGTTCTTCCTATGTTTTCTAACCTGTAACCCAGCTACTTAGTGATCTGGCCCATTACTTCGCAACAAAAATGTCTGTTCTCCTCACTTGGTTGAGAAATCCATCTAGATGAGAGGAGTTACTGCTTTGTAGTCCTGTTCTTCCTCCTTGGAGCATTGTGTAACACTGGCTTGCTGTAGTGGTGACAAGTCTTTGTCCATATTCTAAATGGAGTTATGGGAAGCCTGCCTGTGGAGACAGTCAGTATGAAAGTCGGCAGTGTGTTTTTCTAATTCTTTGAGTCTCCCAACAGAATCCCAAGGAGAGTCCCTAGTAAGTGGTTTACAATTTTTTTTCATTCACAGTCGAACGCAAGAAAAAATATCCTGTATTACTTTAGATACAAGTATTTGCATCTGCTTACTTACAGCTTAATGACTTGATTGAAACTGCAGCAAGAGAAAGTAATGGATTTTTCAAATAGAAGCAAGGGGGTGTGCAAATGGTTGACGCCTGCAGCAACAGTCTTGCTAGAGTGTGTTTAGTAGCCATAAGCCTCCAACTGTGGGAATCTGGTTTGTTGTGGGCTTTGGCCACAATAAATTTATTATTTCCAGATGATAAATTGAATTTAGATCATATAGTGACACTGGAAGATGTTGACTGAGATTGGGTCTGCAAGAGGTAAGAAGCCTCTTAATCCTCTTCACTGCCTCCTTTGTGAAAATTGGTTCATGTTTTCCTGTGGAGGCAGTGATGCCTTCCCACTGGCATTTCTTGACCTCATAACATCCACCAGAGAAAGCAGGAGGACCTGATGAAACAGCTGAACAGACTTAGCCAGAAGACTGCCAGTTCAGGAATCTGTCAGTTTGGCGTGTGTGGCTGCATTTCACAAACATTTATCATACCAGTGCAAGGAACATCATTTTCCTAAAAATGTAAATAAACTATAATGGAAAATGCAACATTTGGGGAGGGTATGAGCGAGGTCTTTATGATCAGTCATACACGGTAAATTTATTACTTTAACTATAGAAAGGTTGAAAAACGTGCTTTGTGACGATGTGAGAGGAGTTTTCTGTGCTCATAAAGAGTACAGTACTGCTTATTTACAGTTTTTCTAAATATAATTCTGTTACTTCGTCATTTAGCTTATTTTAGCAAAGAAAGGTAATTTTTTTTTTCAGTTATTCTGACTCTGTTCTGTCATGGTGGTGACAAAACTTGAGTTCTTGCATGTGGGAGTGATCACTGCTTATGGAGGATATGGCTAAGTTGAAGGAGAAAGTGCTGCTCAAGTAACTTTAATAGTATGTGTTGTCTGAAAAAAGGTTGAACGTGCTGGGAATGCAAATGACAATAGAGAGCCACTAAACCAGATGGTCAAAATGCCTTCGTAAATTGATTAAATAGTTATGAATATCTCTTTTCTTTCACACCGTCCAGATATGCCAGATGATCCTTAGTCCATGTAGAACACTTAACTGCAACGGTTGATCCATATGTAGGGTTCTGATTTGTGCGAATTAATAGGTATAGTCATTAATATCAGTGTATCTTCAAAAGCCCTTGAAAAGTTGACATAGTACTTCAACCCCCAAAGTGTGTGCATAACGTCAAGTAGGTGAGCTGTTCTGCTGAACTGAGGACTGAATTAATTTTGCCTGCTCAGAATGGGAGAGCTGTGGTTTTTGAGGACAAGCTCTGGAATAACAGAGTGGACAGTGAGGTTTGCTATTAGAGAGCAGGATTGCTCTTAAAAACTGCTGGAGATATTAGTCTCATACATTTAATAGAGCTGGACTATCAGAGGAAGGTTTATGCACTTTTTTATTAACATCCTTGGAAGAATTTGTTATTAATAAATTCAAATGCCTCACTGCATATAGTGTGTCTTCTACAAAACTTACAGATAACCCTGTGTTTTCACAGATTCTTTACATGGGACAATGGATGGAGTATTTCTCTTTGAAGATGTTGCTGTGGAAGACGGTAAAACCATGCAGGGCTATGATGCAATTGTTGTAGAGCAGTGGACTGTCCTGAAGGTGCGTGTGTGGTTTTTCTTTGAATTTTTGTAAATCAAAACACTCCAAGACTGTGAGGCAGACTCTCATATACTAATCTGTGCTTCAGCAGTACCATACAGGCAAACTGAGGTAAAGGGATGCAACATAACAGTAGTACCAGTTAACCACACTCTAGGTTTGTACGATGCACTTTTGATTTTGATTATCTCTGTGCTTTATGTTGGGTGGGAGGGGAGCAGAATGTGAGTGATGGTGAGCAATGAAACTCAGGGCTGTCTGTCCCAAAAATACAGATGTCTGCTAGATTAACTGTAAAGAGGATCTCCATTGGTTGTCAGGGCAACATGATCATACAAGTCACTGTAGCATCGCAGTTCTAAATAAGGCTGCCCTTTAGGTAGGCTTAGCTGCAGTAGGAATGCACAGATAACTGCATTTGCTTCTGTCTGACCTCCTTCATGTGCTGAAAGAGCTGTATGTTCTGGATAGCTCCCTATAAACAAACACGTGTGTCATAGATTGGCTTTTTACTGATCCAAATGCATACTTGGATCAGCACGAATACTGTTTAGAACAGATCAGTCAGTACCAGTCTTCCACAGCAAATTTTATACGTACATAGGTATTTGGAAGGCTGGGGTGGAAATTCTTTGTGACTTGAAGTAAGAAGATCAGGGAAGAAAAGAAGATACTGTTGTGCAACTCTTGGATTTTTTTTTGTTTGTTTGTTTTATTTGATTACTCTGGCCTGCCAGAAATAGATGTTATGTATCCATAAAGGCAGTGCTTGATCTTTTCACTTGGAGTATATTGTAAATGGTATAAAATCCTAAGAAGGACTTAAGCAAGGTGCACACATGCTGAAACTATGCATTAAGGGAAGATGGGACAGATGCTAGACTAAATGTGTAAAATTACGGAAGACTAGGGTTAAGGGTTTGGTTATTAGATGATGACTTTGTAGCAAGAAATGGCCATATCATAACGGCTAGAAACTTCTTGAAGAACAGTGTAGTGTGTTAATGGCAGATTTTCTTGTGCTAATGTGCATCTGAACAAACGATTCCTATATTACATTTAATGTTATTCCAGTTATTACAAACTTAACTGGAAGTTCTTGTTCACTTCTAGGGTCAAATTGCCGTGTTGCCACTCAGGAGCAAGGTTTTGGGATAATGACAGATGGTTCCATGAGTGCGTTAGGTCAGTGCTGATCAAGAAAGCAAATGTTAAGAAGCATTAATGTCAATCATATGTTAAAAGCTGTTAGGAAAGGAATAGAGGGTGAAACAGCAAGCATATACTACTACATACTACTGTATAAGCTGTGGTTTGACAGCACCTTGTTTCAGAACGTAATGTTAGTCCTGTAAATGTTCAGAGAAGAACAGTGAGGATGATCAGTGATACAGACAGCTTCCATATTAGGAAGCCTTTACATGGTGTGGCCTTTCAGCCTGGAAAATAGAAGAGTTGCAGGGAATGGAATAGGTAGAGGTCTCCTAAATCATGGGAGGCATGTAAATAGGGATTGACTGTTTGCCATGTCTTCCAGTATAAGAACTAAGGGTTGTCAAATGGCACTAGCGGGGGCCAGGTGCAAAACAAACAAAAAGGGGATAATTCAGCTCATTCTTTATGCAGCAGGCAGCAGATCTGTGGAACTCCTTTCTGGAGAATGCTGCAGGTTGAAGAAGTTTAGACGGGTTCAGGTGGAAGCGATGTTTCTTCCTCTACCTTACCTATGTGTTTATGCAAGCATTTTAATTCAGGAATGTGTTGCTGAAGTGAACCCCCGATCCTCCCCTCTTAATATGCCTCACATCACAGAATTGTCTCATTGCACAAACTTGATTCCTTTCACCAGAAACTAAATCAGATCTGCTGAGAGGAAGTACACAAAGTATTTGGGGCAGTTATCCTATATGCTTGCCCTGATTACCCTTCCTTAGCTGTCACTTACAGCCATGTTGGAGACGGCTTTCTGACTTAAATGGATTCTTGGTTTGAATCTGTTTGACTCTTAGACAACCAGTGAAAGTTTCTTTGTCTCAGTAGGATATTGCAACAAAGTTATGTATAATGGCCCCTACGCTCCTCTTAGTTTGCTCTGTGTGGACACAAGAAAGTTTGTCTCAAGCTGCATGACAAGGACAGCATCTGATAATGAGGATCCTGTGATGGCAGAGTGGTGACCAAAACACTAGGACACAGAAGAAGGGTATCTTCTAGCAGGGCGCCTTGAAGCATTAGAGCTCTGGTAGGTGGAGTATCATTTGCCTTCAATTCTAGCAGTTCCGTGCTGGAGACACAGCTGGTCAACAGATTAAGGAATCAACCTCCCAATGCCATCTGGTGTGTCGAGAGATGCTGTACTGCTGCACACCATGTTTGTGTGAGGGCTAACATGGAGAATCTCTTGTTCCAGACATAAGATTTGGTATGTGCAATTTCAGAAACTGACTGATAGCATACATACAGCTTCTCGGTATGATCAGATTATTCTCTGCTGTAATTTAAAAATGGATGCTGGGTTTACCCTGGCAATTTTTCTTTTCTGATATCAAGTGCCCCTCTTTTGGGGGTATTATTAATGTGTTACTCACCAACCTGAAAGTGGAATATAGAGAAGAAAAAGCCTGCTGAAGGAGGGAGGTTGAGGCATTGGGGAACTCTTCCAATGGTCTTACCCATTTAGAGGAAGGGCAGGGCTGACTAACTGTTTCCTTCTCCTGACATTTAAATAACTGCCTGGGTATTTCATGCCTCATGCTTTCTGAGACATAATAGGCATAGGTAGGTAGAGTCATCAAATGAATGAAAGAAAGACTGGAAGCCAGGGGATCTATAGGCACTTGTTCAGTGTTCTACCCAGAAGACCAAGTCACCTCTCTGCTAAACCCTGTTGGCATTCACCTTTATGTACCATAAACACAGAATAATGCAGTGGCAGAGGAAGGGACTGTAAAATGGGGGATGTAGAGGGAAGGAGATGGAGTTCAGTAGTGGCAGAAGATGTCTGAAAGCCAGTAAAGGCTTTGTTTCTGTTATGGGTACTTCAGAGTATAATTATGATAGAGATAATTATGGAGCAGTGGAATGACTCATTAATGTAGACCTTCTGATTTATTTTTTTATATATAGGTTCAGCTCTGATCTAGATT
This sequence comes from Pterocles gutturalis, assembly GCF_000699245.1. Classification (NCBI taxonomy): domain Eukaryota; kingdom Metazoa; phylum Chordata; class Aves; order Pterocliformes; family Pteroclidae; genus Pterocles; species Pterocles gutturalis. The sequence continues at coordinate 39,536 of NW_010115787.1, read as the reverse complement.
AACCTTTCCCATTTGTCATTTTTGTTTGTACCAAGGCAGTGGAAGAAGCACTGATGGGCAGCATGACATAAATGTGTATAAGGGATCCTTATTTTAAATTTGTATCAGATTTGATTAACTGGATGAGCAATGGACTTGTTCAGATGTGGTCTGAACTGAGTGTAAATTTATTGGGCTGTATCCCAATTAAGAAGAAACAAACAAAAGAATCCCAGCCACAACAAAAGAAAGCTGTTTTAAAAAGGAAGACATGTAGCATGTATTATTGCCCTTAGCATAATACAAAGAGAACCTTTCTAAATGAAAGGTAGAGTTCTGCTGTTTAACCATAAAGGCAAAAGAGAGGGGCTGGCACACATCTTAGCAGAGAAAGTGCTGCCTTTTTAATTGCTAAGGCTAATAGAGAAAACAAGCTGAACAGTGTGATGCACTCGCTATGTGTGTAAAATGTCAGTTTGTAGAGGATGTAAAGCTCCCAGCTGTCACAGTATGTGGTCCCGCCAAGCAGCAGACAGGATGTAATAGCTCTGAGTAATTTAACTCTTTCTTCTCAAAGCAGAGCTGTGGCATCCTCTGCAAATGACCACAGGACTTCTAATGACAAAATGCGGCTCTCATCCCTATCGCTTTAACTCTAAAAATGTCAGGGCACATTATTTCCACCACAGTCTCTGAGATCTAGCACCAAAACTTGTTTGATGGTTTTAATTCTGCCTGTGTAGGCAAATGTGGGTAGACAGTTCTGATTAATCAGAACCTGCATGATTTCCCTTTCCCCGACTCTAATCTGTCACCTTCTCTTCCCCATTACCCAAGACAAAATAGCTAATACTGCCTTTAAAGGTGAGTGCTATAACATTTATTTTAGATTTCTGCATTGTTCTGCTTCTGAAGCCTTGTTCATTCTGAAAATATTGTCCTTAATTTACCGGCATTTTCTCATTGAAAATCTTCAGCTGGTGATTCGTTGCTTTTTTATTTTCTGCTATGTCATGTCTTCAGTGTACTGACATGAATTAAAATCTCAACTACATCATGGTGTTGCCATTTCCCTGGCAGAATTGAATGGGGTCAGTGTCCGCTGTAGACATGGTAAACATTTTAAAGTGCAACATAACAAAAGATTTAAAAAATTCTCTCTGCTGAGCCTAGGTTGCAAGTTGCCTTAATGTAAGCCTTGAAACAAATTTCCGTGAAATGAGGATTTGATTTGTCAGTAAATGTGATTTAGGTCATATGTCAGTGAAGCTATGTTCTTCTGTCTCTAGCCATGGGAGAAAGGCACGACCATGTCAGCAAAGGAGCTGATGGCAATGGGCATGAAATGGAGTTGCGTGCATGACCCTCCTTACCACCCAAAGGACATATATGTTGCCTGGGCAGAATATTCTAACATTTTGCCTCCTGTTGCTTTTCAAGAAAAGCTGAACAAAAACTGTCAGGAGCCTGTAATCTTCAACAAGTCTTTATGGTTCTTGTTTCTTTCTTTTATGTAAATATGAAAGCCACATTTGTACGTATATATTTGTCTGCTGAACTCAGTAGACATATGCTCTGTGTAGGATTAAAATGCACAGGATAATTTTTTTGTTTTGTTGATAAATTTAGTAATAAAGTCTATCAGTACAAATTTGTAACTTTCCTGATACTTGCAGTATCGAAGGTCTGACAAAGCAAACACTTCTTCCATGTGAGTAAAGGGCAGTTGAATGAAACAGGAAAGCACAGGATTTAAAAGTCTGAATAAAAAAAAAAAATCACTTTTTGTCTGTCAGGGTTTGCTTAGATTTGTGACAAGATCAGACATAAGAATTAGTTCTCTGCTCATCCATAAAATCTTTCAGGAAAAAGTGCGCATACCGGATCTGAACTTTCCACTTAAGAACAAGCTGAGAAAAAGTATTTCAGTCCCCTCTTGTACTTTCTAAAAAACACAGGGCACAAGTCATGTTTCTTTTCCCCAGCAGGTCACCTTATGCCATGCAGTAGTGCGCTGGCTAATGCACCTCTCTGACCCCATGTTCCTGCCAGACAGGTTTGGGACGGGCCTCTGCATTTTGAGGCACACGGGAAGCAGGTGCTGGGACACCATAAATCGCACACGCAGCCTGCGAGTAAGTGAAAGGCAGTGCCAGCCTTTGCTCTCCTGCTGCCTGAACTGGTGGCAGTAGAGGATCTGTGTTTCAGCTGCATTTCTCGCAGGGGAATGGATTATTAGCTCCATAATGGTGAAGTGGTGCAGAAAGCCTTTTTGCAAAAGACAAATTTTGTTCGAGAATAAATTATAACCAAAGGAAATTACAGTGGGAAGCTGCATGAAGATGATTAAGCTGTGTGTGGTAAGGCACCCTGAAGTATCCCAAGCTCTCGGTGTTTTTCTGTGGTTTTGTTTGTTTTTCCAAAAACAGTTGATGGACAAACAGCAAAATCAGCGATCACCTAAAAGATACAGTGCACACATGTTGCAGGAATTGTGAAGCTAAAAATGTCAGAGTTATTTAAGAAAATGTGCTGATGGATTGCTAGATCACATGTATTTCTTGTGCTCCATGGTCAGTTACATGGAGTTGTCCAATGACGTGTATGTTGTCTGTGCAATGTCAGTTTAACACACTTCCTAAGATGCCTCCGTGCTTCCTTTGTGGAGAACCCTCCGTGTCAGCACATTCACCTTGTGGAGCTTTTGCTACCTGTCCCGTGCTTCTATAAATGCAAAATTGTGTTGCTGCACAAATGTGCTTCTCTGCTGCAAGTGCAGGCAGTATCAGGAGCACTTGGATGTTTTTTGTTAGTTTATACATATGCTAGAAAGTAGGATTTGCATCCACAGAAGTCTCTGAGAGAAAGTGGGCTTTGTGGGCCTGGGAAGGTTTTTTGGTTGTTTTTTATTTTGCCCTAGATGTGGAGACAGATGTGAATGCTACTCAGCAGCCTGTGTGTGTATTGAAATTGTGACTGGCTACATCTGTATCTCAGAAAAACTGTCTTAACAGGATGCTGCCCCATATAGTGTTACTGCCTTATTATATTATAAAAAATCTTTCACAGTGCATGAATGCACATATATTAAGTAATCATAAATAAGTCTAAATTACATATGCCCAGAATAATGAGCACAAAACCTGTCTGTGGATTTATTACTTTTTTTTCCTATTTTCATTAAGGTTCCAGTTTAGCATCTAGAGTGTTGGTCAGTGACCCACCTGCTGCCAAAAGCCACTGGTGGTTTCTAGGGGTGCAGGAGTCCCACACCCCTCTGCTGCACAGCTAATGGATGTGTAGCAAGTGGCTGCTAGCAAGGTGCTGCGGTGTATTACATGTGGAAATTTAGGAGCAGCTCAATACTAGAGGAGCGTAGTCCAGCTGATATTGCTGAAACATTGTGTGAAACGTCTGTTTTGCTTCCAATAAGTGTTTTTAATGGATCAATAATGTTAGATTATTAGCAGAAGTTACCTTTTGGAAGAAGTCTGAAAAGGAAAAAGGCAAATAATTCACAAGTTTATTGCTAGGATTTAGTCCCCTTGCCAGCTGTGTTACTGCAAACATAAAACATTTGCAGCACGCTTTTACTGGGTCGTTCTCACACTGCCCATATATTCAATTTCTCTCATTTTATTTTCCCTCTTTTGCACTAAGGTGCAAGTCCTGCCTTCGCCGCTTCCTCATCCTCCCTTCAGTGCCCTAGGAGAAAGCCCTGGCTTTGGCAGTGGTGGGGACTGGTAACCAGCCCTGGCTGGGGGTGCAGGTTCCTGTCCTTGTGGGCTTTCTTCTCTGTTTTTTGTAGGGAGCTGGGTTTGAACGCACTGCCCGTTTCCCCCCACAAACAGTAGGTTAAATTTTCAAAGCGACTCGTGTTTTTTACTTCCCATCCTCTGTGCCATCTGTCTGTAGATCTTAGTACGCAGTCTGTTAGGATCTGCCGATCAAGGTTTTATTAAGATTTATTTAATGAGATTTTCAGTCTTCCACTCTTTAATCCATGTTGGAAAAAAATATTAAATAGTGACAATCCATAGCTGCCTTATAACTAAATCACATTCACTTAACCCAGGAAAGAATGATTTCTAAAGAACTTCTTTCTGTCTCACAAGAGCTTAGTAGTTGTCTTGTTTATTATCTTGCTGTGGTTAAAATTGCCGCAGTTGGGGGGAAAAAGAAAAGAAAAATTGTTAATGCAGTTGTTTGTGTGGCTTGCCCTAGATATTATCATTATCATTTTTTAATCTTTTTTTTTTTCTAATGAGCAGAACCAACTGTGAAAGGAGAAAATGCTCAAAACAAACAGTGCAACTAAAATAAAATGAATTCTTTTCATGTGATGCAAGTCAAGGGAAAAACCTAGCTCAATATGCTCTGGCTTCTTGACACTCAAGGTGTGATCAGAGATTACTTATCATCCACAGGAGAGTGGGAAGCAAGTTAATTAAAATTTTCCACCCTTTCACTGAATGAAATGTCTCCCAGTTTGAGATGCATTATTTGAACACTTCTTTTTCAGTAGAACTCTGAGCACGTACTTTATACTTCTGCTGGTGTTCAAATCCAATATCTGCTAGCTAGAAAGAGCACTGGAATTTCATCTTATGAAACTGTATGTTTGACATTTTCTCTCTATTGTCTCAAATAATAGTAGATAAAATTCTTTTAATGATTGTATTAAATCTAAAATGAATACAAGATGACTCCTTTCCCCCACACCCATCCCCCAGTGTATTGTTTGTTTAGAAGCATTTTTGCTTTGGAAAGCATTTAATATGACACCAATTAAAGGTCTGTATAACTGTGACTCCTGTTGGCACGCAAATTCCAGTCGTGGATTACAATCGGTGGTTCAGGAGCGGGGAGGGAGAAGTCATTTCTTGTCTTAAAGAAAGCTTCAGTTATCCGTATTTGCAAGTAAGGAACTTGAAGCCCATATGAATTACACCTGTTTAGTCGGGAGTGACTCCTTTCTCTTGTCTGTCATCTTCAAATGCAGCCGATTATTGGGAGTAGTTTTTCCCCAAGGGACCTGGAGAAGAGGTGCGGCGTCCGACTCCAGCAAAACATCATGCAGAGTTGGTGAGAGCTTGTTAAAGACCATGTGGAGCTTGGAGGAGGTGTGCACCTCTGCATAATATACATGCTTCCTTCCTCCAAACAGCCTGACTCGCAGCACATATTAAAAATAAGGGCTCGCCTTTTTGTAACTGTTATACAGCACTCTTTCGACAGAGTTTTTTACCTTTCCAGATTTTTTAAAATTTTTTGAAGCTTAATTGACTTTAATCTGACATTTAATTTCTGATAACTTTACACTTTTGAATGTGCTTTACCTGCTCTTTTTCCTCTGCCCATTGGGGTTGTGAAATACAACATCATCTGCTGCAGATGATGCTTAATCCTGATGAGTCAGACAGGTCCGAAGCCAGCCAGCCGTGTCTCACCACTCAGAGCCTGCAGGGACAGTGGGCTGTGGCAGAACTGACGGCGCATCCCTGAAACAATTTGGCTTCTGCAGCAGCCAGATGAGCTCTGCGTGGTATTGATGTCCTTCCTCATTGGCATAACCTCCCTCTGATTTTTGACGTTTGTTGCACATCCTGATGCAAGGAGAAGGTTCTTCTTGCTAATCACCAACCTTAGGCAATGAATTCAAAATAGGAATCCTCCTTGCAACGTAAGACTTTGCTTGGGGCACAAATAAGGTCTGCCTTGCTAGTCTTTCCTGACCTGCTAGTCTTCCACCTTCTAAATGAGTGAGCTCCTTCTGTTTTTTTCTGTACAGACGCAGTTTGATGGAGGGAGTGTTTTGGTCAGATCCTTTCATGTGTCCTGCCAGGTCCCAGGCAGGCTTGCGATTGCGGATGCTCTGACCTTATTCTTGATGCTCACATTGCATATTTTCATCTCTATTTTTGGAAGGCATTGTTGACCAATTTAATAAATCTCAGTGTGTTATTAATCTGTTTTCCTGACCCATTAACTCTTAAAGGCATCTATATATGTAATTGTGTTAGTATTACTGTCAGACACTATTTTAAAAACGGGAAAGACGGCAGAAACTTCCATCTTACAGTGGGTATAAAGAGCAGGAAGGGCAAGGAGGCAAACGGGAGTCTGAGGAAGCTCTAAATCTCCCACAGTCACAGCTGTATGAACGCTTCAGAGGCCACATGGTATCGCTCCCATCTTGCAGGGCTTCTCCTTCCTCTCATGGAATTGGCAGTTCTGGTCTGTACATGGTAATGGTGTAAAATAGCTGTATTTCTGTGAGCCCTTGAAAGCCTTCTACAGAAATCAGAAGTTTCATTAGCAGAGTGTTCTCTTGCATGTACTTTCTGCAGTCGAGTTTTTGTTCTCCTTTTTAAGCAGCAGTGATACGGCTTCTTTAGCTATTTGCATTTGTAGTCATGATCAGGTTTTTAATAGGTATAGTCAGGCAGTCGTTTGGTTATGAAGATATCAAGTGACCTAAATTACATTTGTTAGAAGAAAGGAACAGCTGAGATTGGAATTCACTAAAATACTTTGAAATAACTACAGCAGGATTTGGATTAGTTCTGATCAAACGACTATTTTATTACTACGGAACAAATGGATTTTTTTGGAGCTGCAAAACTATTGTGCCTTACGCAGCATTGGCAGTTAAAACTCCTCACATGCGCGTGAAACCAGTCTAAGTGCCTGAGCTTTTTTGGCAAGTATAATTGTCATTCCAAAGGAATATAGCTGTATTTGCAGAGACTAGGAGTTACCATTTGCCTGCTTTGTGTTTATTAAAATTAAAATCTAGTAAATACGCTCTTGCATCTATTTGTTAAATTACTGGAAGTCTTGGCAATTAGACACCTCACTGGAGCAATCTTTGTCAAAACCGCCAGTGGTTCTTTCTGTCCAAATTACAGGGTTTGCCATCTAGTAGAACGAGAATTAGCAAGGCTCTGTTGGGTAGATCTGCGGCTGGAGACAGACTTCTGCACTGCAAAGCAACATTTTTGGTCTCGCCCACAGATTTCCTGATTCAAAATAACAAGGAAGCAATGCGTATTTGTGGGTGATAAAAGGAATAGACTTGTACTTCTGTTTTATTTCTGTTGTTAGCTATTTTGCTTTTGATCCATCACGGTAGAGTAACCCCACGGATTTCAGTACAGATCTTAAAGATTTACTCTAGACTAGGCATGAGCAGAATCCAAGCAAAGCAATGTTGTAATTTTTTAACTACCCGAGTATCTTTTTGCTTGGGAGGAGGTAATTGGTAAAATACAATTAATTTGTCCTGTTCAGATCTGGAGTCATCTAAAGCTAGATGGATTACTCAGGCAGTGTAAAAACAAGGTCACAGATGTATACCATTTTAAACAAACTCATTTAACAGTTTGGGATATACGGGTGACTGGTCCTGTGTCTCGTGTTTTTGAACATTTTCCTTCCTGCCTAGCTGAACATACAGAATGACCCACTTCAGTACAAGAACCCTTTCCCCCTCACACACATTTTTCTTCTTGGTATTTTGTGTGTGTGTGTCTGTGTGTGTCCGTCAAACTGACTGTCACACTCCAAGTGATGATGCTAACTGTTGATTTTTCTTTCCTAGGGAGTTGAAGTGCAGACAGATTACGTTCCGCTGCTGAATTCCCTTGCCATGTATGGCTGGCAGCTGACGTGTGTGCTTCCTACTCCCATTGTGAAGACAAACAGGTAGGGAGGGGATGGGCACTGCCTTTCAGCCAGGGAAGTTGCTGTACGAGCACGACAGTCTGTACAAGCAATTCTCTGTGCAGTTAGCGTGGATTTCCTTGCATGAGTGCAGTAGCTGCCCTTGCAAACCCTGCTGCAGCTGTTTGCTGGGTTTTCAGAGCATCACAAGCCGTGTGGGGCCGGAAGCACGTGTCTGGTGGGCAAAATGCTGCAAGGTGGCAGTGTGGTTTCTGCAGGCATTTTCTGGGTATTGCCTCTGCCTCTCTGTAAACTTGATTGTAAAATTCCTGCTCTGGATCGCCCAGTAACTCCTCTTAGAGCAAACAAAACCTGTGATAACATTTGGAGTGAGATCACGCCTATCTGAAGAAAGTAATTTTATTCTTCATTGATGTTTGTCTAATGCTGCTGGTATACATAGTCTAGCTGAGCAGAACCAGGTGAGATTGGTGTATCATTGCTCTAGTAGCCTTGTTCACATTATTAAAATTCTGAGTTTTTAAATATAAATACAAGTCATTTAAAAAATACTCTTCATAACTGTGGTGAAAAATAATCATCCCACTTGTTAATTATGAAGGTGATGCATTCTGGTCAGGAATATATTTATATATACACCAGTATAATCAGTCATGATTTTTTTCTTAAAAGAGTAAAAATACGCCCAGTTCTGTATGAGATCTAGATGAAGACTACTCCTACACATAAAGCCTAAAAAGTTAAGGCCATCTGTGCTGGGGGAAAATGGTATTTAAGTTTTTCATGTATGTTTAAATATAGAAACGAATGGAAAAATCATAATTATGATTTGTAAGCCCTGTCTCTTGAAGGTAAATATGGTTTTCTTTCTCTCCTAACTTTCCATATCCCATTTATAACTTCAGTAACACAGGTCAGGTTGACAGTGCAGAAGGGCACCCACGCAGTCTAACCACTGGTGACATTTGGTCGTGCCTCCTGCCGTGTGCAGACTTGTGGGGAGCACGCAGACCTGTTCCAGATCAGCGAGCACTCTGGTGTCACTGAGACGCTGCTACACACAGGCACCGAGGCGCTTGGGTTTCTTGCTTTTTGCTTCAAACAATTTATTCTGTGTTTACATACTAACGCTAAAACATTCAGCAAAAGTATGTCACAGGCTGACAGGCTCTGTCAGGCTGAACCGTTGCTCTTTTTTCCCCACGAAATAACCAGGCTGCTCGAAGACACTGCGGACAGGCAATGTTTAGGTCATTCTTCATTTTGGTCTTCTTTGACCTGCAGAAATAAATGACTGAGATAGATTTTCACTTTGAATTGTGCTGGATGTGAATTTAATTCATTCTCAGGAGTGTGCATTTGTTTCTTTTCAGGGAGGGGAATTTATCTACAAAGCAAATTGTATTTCTTCAGAGACCTTCTTTGCCCCAGAAAGCAAAGAAGAAAGAATCTAAGGTAAATAACCTTGACTTCCTGGTTTCTTTGGTTTTTGGTGGTGCTATTTTAATATTGTAATTGATTTCCCCTAGAAATAAAAATGGCCTATGCAACATTTCTGTGATACAGTAGCAAGACACAAGGTATTGTTCAAATGAAAGAAAAAAAAGCTCAAATGATGTGAAGGCTCTTCTGTTTCATTCTCTGTTGAACTCATGGCAGCAGAAGACATGTAGATTTCTCTTCATATAAACTGGCCATAAGCCTCCATGCGTAACCAAAAATTCTCTGCTTCTGTTCACTGCCTGCCTACTATTTTCGCGTACCCATTGTCTGTCTTTTCTGTTTAGATTGCTTTCTTTCTTACTCTGTGCTTTGATAGAGCGTAGCACTATGTAGGCATGATCTTGGCTGGTGTTCCTATCTACGGTGTCAATGTTAATGAATTCTGCTAGAGTTTATCCAGAAAAAGCGCCTGGAATCCAGCTAAATTATCTGAAAACATAGCTGACAGCTAATGATGTATGTATGTGGATGCACATATGTATTCTCATTTCCATTTTTAAATGTGTAGCTGTGGGAACCCGTGCCCAAACCTGTCACGCGGTACAGCTGAGAGGGAAATACAAGGACTGTACTCAAATCTGCCTCGCTCTTTCTGCATGCAGGGGATCAGAAGAGGCACGTAAAGTATGGAAAGGATCTCTGAAACCATGTGATGAAGAGGTTGCTAATTAATGCAACCTCATTTTTATTCCATCTCTGTGCACTTCCGTGAGTGCTGGCTAGCCAGATGTCACCTGAAGGAGAGGGTGCGCTCAAGGTCCTGCAGAAGCTGAGCTAGAGGAGGAGACTGAAAACACTAAGCAGAGCTGAGCACTTCAGGAGCGTCTTGCCTAACATTTTAGATAATTACAGATAGTTTTCATCTATAAAGCCCTCACTGTTTTGGAGCCTGGTTCTGTGAAAGTCATCATTTAGATACAGTGGAGATCAGGAGAGTGTTTGAAGTGACTGAAGTAGGAGCCGCTGGGAGCAGGACTATAATTTAGGATTTACCCTCTCTCAGTAGTGAAGCTGGAGCCCAGGGTATTGTGTGAATGTGTTACAAAGCCCATCTTTCTTGTTTTTTCCTCTTTGTTTTCAGCTGATTAAAGGGATCTTGGGATGAGGGTTGGAGTGCCTGTATTTGGTCATTCTTCTCCTACCACTGTGTGTGGTTTATTAAAAGGGGTGGGAACCTATAAGTGATTATATGTCTTCAAATAGAGAAATTAGTATGATACTGATCTCTTTTATTGTAATAACAAATGCATACCATCCAGATGACTCAAAACTTTGTTTAAATCTTTTCATTCAGGGATATAAAAACTTATGTCTGGTTAACAAAACAAAGGATTTACTTGTTGGCAGTATTAAATATACAGACATATTTGAGGGCAAAAAATCACTACAGTACATTTTCATACCAAAGGTCAAGGAAAAGTGGGGAACACTGCTTATAGTTACATACAGAAATGTAAGACTGGTTCAACGTCTGTAAGTGGTTGTTGTGAGTCACATCAAAGATGACAGACCCGGCATTTGATTATGTTGCTGAATATTCTGCACATACAACGTCACAGGCTCTCAGGGTTTTTTTAACTTGTGATACAGCATGTCTAAAATGTTTATAGATAACCCCTCAGAGGGAAATAGGCTGATAAGATTAAAAGGCCATTGCAGTTTTGGAAACTGATCCATCCTATCTATGCACACCAGCCAGCCTCTGTTTGGTTTAGCCACAGGAACAGAAAAGGAAACATGCAAGGAGTGGTACAACTTATTTTTTCTCTTCAGTAAGACAGAAGTACTCTTATTAGTGCAGTATTCAGTCAGTGATGAGGTGTAATCATGTTCATTCACTTTATACAAAAGTGATGCTTATTTCAGCAGAAACTGGCTGTATGCATTTTTGTTAAATGCAATATAAATACCTAAGTATGCATACATTTGCAGATGCACACAGAGTCTACCTACAGTTTGATCCTTATCACATTTAGGGCCCTGATCTTACCTTCTGTCAAACAGAGCTTTGGGTGCCCAGCACTTCCGCAAATCAAAGAGGAAAATATTCAGGTGTCTCTGAATCTTAAACAGTTGAGCTCTAGAACTGAGATGTTATCCTTCCTCTTTCTCTAAATTGTAATGATATTTAAGTGAAAGATAGCTTCCTCTATGTAAAACCAAGAAAACTCTTGTGAAAGCCAGTTTTTTTTTTTCTTTCTTTTTACATGTTAAGTTCTGTGTAGCAGAAGGAAAGAGCATTGCTGCATCTTTGTAATCGAAGAAAATCTAAAACCAAGAAAACTCTTGTGAAAGCCAGGGTTTGTTTTTTTTTTTCTTTCTTTTTACACGTTAAGTTCTGTCTAGCAGAAGGAAAGAACATTGCTGCATCTTTGTAATCTAAGAAAATTAATAGGTTTTGAATGGCTTTTTGATTAAGGAATAAATAGCCAGATCAAAAATTTATGAACCCAAGTCCTCCTTTTGACCAACTCTGGCACAGACCTGGTTGCAGTGGAAAAAAAAAAAAGACCAGATCAAAAATTTATGAACCCAAGTCCTTCTTTTGACCAACTCTGGCACAGACCTTGTTGCAGTGGAAAAAAATGGCTTTTGGACCACAGCTGAATTTGCTGAATGTCCTGATGAGAATATTTATGCCACCCAAACATCGCCTCCTAACCCATCCCTGAGTTGCCGTCAGTGTGGGCACCGCGAACACAATGGGCATGCACATTCACACATATTCAGCAAACTTGCGTAGGATGGCTCAGCAGTGGCTGAGATCATGGTCTGGCTTTCCTGGGGAAGGTCCATTTATTTTTTGACAAATGAAGCAGATACATTAGTGGCATATTTGTCAGCCTTTATATATGTTATAACTGTTGCGTCAGTATTTCAAGGTAGTGCTAGTTCCCTTTTTTTTTTTAAAAAAAAAAAGTAATTAAAACAGTTCATCTCAAAGGGCGGCTGTGGTAAGTCTTGTGACGAGTGCTGCAAGAGGCAGCTTCATCCTTTCTCATCAACATACAAATGGTTCAGAATATTTTACTGTTCAAGTGTAGTTTTGGGTCTAGTGTTAGTTCTGCGGCTGACCTGGTGCAAAACATTGGAATAATGCCGTAGGATTGCTTCCTTCATCTTCACTTGTGCAGCTTTGCATATTCTTGCTTTCTCGCAGTGCAGGTTGTCTGCCAGGATGCTCTAGGCCTACACAGTATGTGGAGAGGAACCTACTGGGCATGTGAAACAGCAGAAGCAGAATGCATCACAGCCTCTTTTCTCTGTGTCATAGATGTATACGTGTAGGCACAAATAATCTTAAGCTGTCGGATTTAGTCATGCAATGTTTTTTACTCTTAGGTCTTTTTCGTCAAACTATTCTTCGAATTAAAAGTAAATAATAAAACCATTTCTACTCAAGAAAGCAAATGTCCGTGTGCGATTGTCTCTAACGCTCTGTAACATTTGGATCTCTTACTTGTAGTTTCACTGGAGGTTCTCCAAAGAAGACATGCACAACAAACAAATGAAGAAATCCACAAAGGCCAAATTAAGTACTAGGGAGAAGCAAATGGCAGAGGAGAAGCAAACGGCAGAGGAGAAGCAGGAATTTGAAGTCACAGAGAACACAAGAATCTTAGAAGTACAAATCTCAACAGCAGCCAAGCCTGATGCAGAACAGCAGCTGGATGACGTCATAGACTTGGGAGATGAGGTAGCTGGGACCAATGACAGAGGTACCCATCGTGACGGGGTGTCAGAAGAAACCTGTCCTGCCAGTGGCGATACTGACGACAATGCCGTGCAGGTCTGCCTCAGCCAGAGCGCGTCTGGCTGCTGTGCGGATCCGGTGACAGAGGGGGGAGGCTCTGCTCCAGCGTGGGACAGCTGCAACGGCAGCGATGGGGTGGGGGGTAACACTGACTGCTCCTGCGAATAGGACCTGTGCTTCAAGAATCCTGTGAGTTGCTGATGCTTTGCCAAGAAAAAGAACAGATTTTGCTAATCACCATCGCTAACTCCATTGCTCAGTTCAGCATTTCTTTGGCATTGTACTTTGCTCCTTAGCACACTGGTATCTTGATGTTATAAGTAACTACAGGGCCTGGGCTTTTTAACCCACAGAAATTGCAAAATTCTGTCCACTTTTACAGAGTGGGAAATGCCCTACGCTATCTCTTGGAGCTACACCTTAAATTAAAATGTAGGGACAGAAAACATACTTGGGTTTTTCAGTGACCAACCTTGCAAACTAGGTTTGGATCTAGGACAGGGCAAACATTCCACTTGGTCAGATTTTACTCTATAATACTCTCTTGTCCACGTATCTTTGCTGGAGAAGTTATTGTGCCATATGTTATTTTGTCATTAAGCTTGTAGTGTCATAAAAATGGTATTTGGGCTTAAAGAGGCTGAAATTGGAAAGCTTAGGTAAGATGGCTGTTGTATCGATCTCAAATAGCATACTGACTGAGGATACTCTCTTTTGAATTTTATTAACTCTTGCAGATCTTTAAGCAATAAGCAAATCGTGCCTGTTTTAGGCACACTGTGTAACAAACCTGATGGTAAATTTGTGTGAGGCAGATGATTCTGATACAAAATGCAATTTCCTATTCACTCACATTTATGTTCTCTTTGCCAATTAACAGTTCCTCACTACTTGGGGGGGTTTCAGAAGATAGAAAAACAGGGGGGGAAAAAAGGCAGGTGAAATATATGTCTTTCAGTAGCTATCTTCACTGAAATTTGAGTTCAGTGTTAACCCTGACCCTTCCAGGTGATTTTGCACCACTTCCTCACTGCTCTAAAGTATGTTGTGGGAAAAAACTGAAGTTGTACACAAATAGCAGGGGTGGGTGGCCAACAAATGCCACTAAATGAACTTACAAAATGCAAATACCTTAACAGAGGGGTTTTTATACAAGTAACTATCTTTTGGGACTGACACCTAATGGAATTCTGTAAAATTACCAACATTTTTATGTTTGGAGCTACCTTAAAATATTTACAGGTGAATGTACATGTGTAATACAGTTTTTGTGATGTTCCCCAAGTACTTCAGTGTTCTTAAAAAGGTAGGAAGTAGCTGTTCCTCTCTTCTTAGCCACCTTCATCCCTATTTAGAAGTGGTCAAGTAATCTGGTAACAAGGTGAGAACTACATTCTAAATTTCCCTGATTTTTGCTTTTTCTAAAACAAGAGCTCCATAAGTGATTTGCTGTTTTTTCCCTAGACTGATTTGTGTCTGATAACTTTCCTTAGTCTTTAACTCAAAATGCTGTACTATGGTTTGTATCAAAGGTGCACCCAGAGTGGTTCAAAAGCATCTTCCATGCCTAAAAATTACCCAGTGGGCAGAACACTGCAGAGAAGGGAAAGGTCATACCACTTTGAATATTTATCTAACTGGGACAACGGCACTCAAGTTTAAACCATTTAATTTCACATACACAAAGTACAATGGTATTTTTTTTCACTGATTAAAGAGTTTATTATTTTGAATTCAGTGGTTTAACCACAAGACTGTAACTAACTTCAGTTTCTGGTGGTATTTTTCAATTATTTCATTCTGGTTTTGGAGATTAGACTGGAGTTCAAATAGCCTGAAAAATAGGTTGTTTCAGTTGTTCTGCTTAAATACAAGGTTTCTGCTCTGTACAGTCTTAAGTACCTGTTTGCAAATTGTTTATTAGCATAAGATCCTTCTACTGATGGTTTCTATTTCAAAGACTAGCTTTGTATTACTTGTTTAAAATTTCACTGTATTTAATTAACATTTTCCTCGTATAAAGTGTTGCAGTAGAAAGAACTCTCCAAATACTTCTGAACAGAAAGCTTTTATTGGATTGCAATTTGACCTTGTTTAACTGGATCCCAACTGCTTACAAAACTAAAGAAAAATAAAGGTCACGAGGAGATTTCTTATTGGTGGTACTTGCACAACTGCCAATGATTTGTCCCCAGAAGGAGGAACTCAGGGTCTCTTAAGTGATGATGAAGGGAAGCTCCTTACTACTGAATTAGCACTAGTTACTGGTGCTAGAGAACTGGCTGCTTGGTTTTCCGTCACCAGTCTGATAGAGCATGGAAGGGTCTATGAGGAAGTTGCACTTGTTTAAGTGAAAGGCTGATTTAAAACTTTGTTCCTGTAAATCCTGGAGTGGCTTAAGGCAGGGAAGATTTGAGGAGAACATTCCTGGTTTTTCAGTTTAATAAGGGAAAACCGATTTGGTTTTATAGCCACATAATCAATTCCAGCTTGTGACTGTGAATTACTCTGAGTTAGTTCAGCTGTCTGGAGTTGCGCGTGCTTTCACCGTGCCCCTGTCAAGTAAACTGAGAGAGCTTAAATCACCTTGTAGATGGATGATACAGATGTGGTGAGGGCTGTGGAAGGCAGGCTTGGGGTACAGCAGCAAGGCTCCACAGCTGTTAGGAGCATCGTGTATCTCAGCTGCATTTGCCATTTTGCGCTTGAAAAAGCAACAGCACCTGAGCAACCAAGGAAGTGAAAGACAGCAGTCATCACCTTATTTGAAGCCTAAATAGAGAAGAGAAAGGGCTAGGCCAGAGCTTAATTCCTGTTTCTGAAAACCTGACCAATGTGGGGAAATATGCCAACAGTGGAGACATGGTATGTGGGAGAAGCTGAAACAGGAGTTTGGCTGCAGAGGTACGGCCTTGATCTTCAGCTCATGGGGGAAGGGCAGGACTCTATGCTGACTTCTTACCCAGAGGAGCCACAGTCACTCTGAGACACCAGCTCCACAGCAGGGTTTGTCACCCCCAGCAGAAAGTGGAGAGAGAAGTCAGGCCCTTTCCTTTTCCACAGAGAGCCACCATTTTAAGCCCAACCTATTTTTTCCCCCAAATTAGGCAGAGTCTCCCAGTAAGGATGCAAACTAGCCTTACCATGTTCCTCTTGGAAGGAGACACCAGTGAGTATTGCCCGCACGCCGAGGGGAGGAGCTGACGGGGTGTGCTGCCACGTGTTACTGATCCTGGCTGGTGACCATGAAGCATGACAGCACACGCACGTGGCACTTGGGTGTGTTTTCGCATGAACGTGTCCTTGTTAGACCAACAAAACTCATGTGTGTAGACCAGTCCCGAGAGTTGCCTGTCTTTGAGGAAGGAGCATGCTGGCTATTCTGTCGGGAGAAGGAGTTACACGTGCTGGTGTTTAGAGCAGGTGGTCATCTGAACAAGACAACAGTGGTTAAATGGGATGAGTTCAAATGAGAAAATCCAGCTCGGAGAAGTGGAAATGTCAAAGGCTGAATGAAGATGGCAAAGAGGAGTGGCTGAATTAAATGAACAATGGAAAAGGGGTTTTATATTGAAACAGACAGCGGGGGGGTGTGGGGGTAGAGGGGCAGAATGATGATGGGGTAGGAAGCCCAAAATGTTGAAGTATCATAATGAAAATAGCATATGTAGAGCTCAGGAGGGGTTAAATACACAATTTGACTGGCACTTCATCTTGCATAATTCCTTTGATAATTGGATCTGTGCACTTGAAAACAATATAATTGAAATAGCTCAAAGTAGCTTTAACACGTGCATGGAAATGAAGCTAAGTACAAAACAATATACTTCTTTTTTTTCCTAATTGGGCTCCTCTATCAGTCTCAGTTTCTAAGGTGAGCAGAGGAAGGGCTCTGCATTTGGATACCCTGCTACACCCTGCTTTTTCTTTGTAGTTGCTGTGACTCTGTACATTTGCCTCAGGGAGCCAATTATAGGGCACAAAAAAACACGATCAGCTTTTCATGCAGGAATTTCATCCTCCCAGAACTGAAGAGTGTTAAGAAGAGCAGATATTAATTTCTTGATGATAAACGCTTCTCAAAACTATGAGGAATGCAGGCTAACTACCTACGCACCTAGGAATTAAGAGTTATAGATGCAATTCATGTCTCCAAGGCTGTTAGTGGAGATGAGCTTTTGGCTTTAAAAGGCGATCTTTGCAAAAGCCTCCATCAGCAGAAAGGTGCCTGTGGTGCCGAATGTGGCGGTTGCCTCTAATCAGTACATTACCTATACATTGAAGGGGGGAAAAAGAGGCTTTTCATTGTAAGTGCTTTCTGTTATTTCCTCTAAAAGCACCCTACTAACTAAAATGATGTAATGATAACTGAATAGCCACTCTTTTTTCCAGTTAATTAAGGCAAATCCTATAGGAATACTTCATATTCGTTGGATCAGATGAGCACATAGCAAACTGGTAAAATGCAAGAAGGTGCAGTCTAATAAGGTTCTAACACAATCTAAGTACCAATATATAGATGGGCACATATCTCATATTGAAAAAAAAAAAAAAAAAGTAACTACCAGTCTACTTTTAATCCTTAAGTCATTCCTTAGCTGATATAAGAGGAATAAACATTTTTCTAAGATTAAATGTTACTATTCAAGAACGTGATGAGAATATTTCTCCAACTCGGTAGCTGCTGAACAGCAGGGGTTGCTCTCTCTTCTCACCAGTGTAGGCTAAGATCACGCTTACTTCATTATTTGCACAACATATGTTTATACAGGTTAATTTTCCTGAGGTTTGTTTTGGTTTTTTGTGTTTGTTTTTTTTTTCTTCTTCATTTATTGTGGTGTCAGATCCAATATTAGATTTTAAGATGAAACTGATGTTTCACTACAATCACTACACGACCACTAAACTCTAGAGAGACTTCCAAAAGATTCTGAAGTGTCAACAGGGAAAAGCTATGGGGGAAGGGGATGGTAACAGCTCTCCTGGCTTCTTGGCTCAGCAATGGCTTTTATTACCATTATGTGCATTATGGCATGAAGGTGTTCTGTGCCCTTTGGCAGGATAACTGGTCAAGGTAAGAAAGAACTTCCTGTTCTTTGGGGGGGAGCAGGTATGAAGTTTTTCTTTCTCCATCTTTTGGTGCAGAGTGTGTGCACGTTTAATAGTACTCTCCATGTGGGTGAGCCCATACAATGAGAGAGATGTGTCCTTGCCCCATAGCACTCAATCTGAGTATAACAGAGGATGACAGAAAGAGGTTAGAGGGAAGGAGGATGATTACAGAAGCAAAGAGGTTTGAAATGCCTTTTGTTAAATGGACATTTTGGTGCAAGTCAGAGGAGTGGTTTGTGAAAGAGATGTCATTTGGGCTGAAGAAAGCATGTGCATTAAGGGGAAAAAAAAAGGGTAAACCAGTTTATAATCCCCTTAATGATTTAGAAGTCATAAGGAAAACATTTAAAGGCTTCTCAGAATGTTTTTATCATTACACTGTTAAAACATGCAGCAGCCTAGTGTGTGGTTTTTATTTTAGGTCACCAGTGTTTCCCATTAGCAATTTATTGCACATTTCTAGGAAAAAACCCTGCTTCCTTCAAGCATCAAGCTCCAACATGTCAGTTGCAATTTTGTGAACGCAAAACCCGCTTGGTTTTATTTTTTGTGACAAGCACACTGTCCTATTTACATTCTAGAGTGAACAAACAAGGAACCATTCCTTGAAATTGAGGTACTTGGAAAGAATCTTCCTCTCATTTGAGAAGGAGGGAATTTGATGAGACATCCCCTCTGGGTCTGCAGCAACTGCTGAGGAGGCAAATAATTTCAGCCTGTGTGTAGTACCACATGGTGTAACAGCACCAGCCTAAGCGGATGAGGTGGCAGGCACCAGGAGATGAAAACTTATGGGCAAACCCTCATGGTACCATCTTTAAGGTCCATCATTCAGTGTTCACCTCTTCCTGATGCAAAATACAGCCTGGTTCTGTTTGTTCTGAGCTGCAGTAAGTACTGGTTTTTCTCCTTGAAGCTCAGTTTGCTGAAAACCTCCAGGATGATTTCAGTTAGTTGTTCCATCGACTTCTGCAACAATTACAGCAGTATTCTTGTGCTGCACTCAAAGCAAGGGCTGGGTAGCTCCTTGTTAAGAGCGTCTCACTGCTGTTTGAAGATGAAGTTAGTATGGATGTGGCAGCAGGTATCCTACAAGCTGTAAAATGTACCAGAGACTCTGATAAAAAGAAGGTAAGACTAGAGGCTAAACTCAGCATACTGAAGCCGAAATGATTTCTTGGGAGAGAACTACAGCTGGGCTGGAAGCCTTTTTATCCAAGCGCAGGGCTGTAATCCTTGAAAAATTATGTAATTCACACCAGCAGTACTGTTGCAGGCTGGAGATGGAGACTAGGTGATGGGAGGGGTATCTTTGCAACCTCTGTTTAAGGCAGAGCGGAGGGATGCTGATGGCAAGAAATGAGCCACTAACAAAGAGAAGGCCTTATCTGTTTAACATATTTAATAATTCAAAAATAATTTATTATTTTTAATAATTCAAAGGTTCCTTATTGAGGTCTTCAAATGTACAAAGGGAATCTCTACGACTTAAGGACTTGAACTCTCTATAAAGATAATTAACTCATTATGGCTTTTTGTTATTCTCAACATTTATATGATGAGTTTTTGTACAAGTTGAGGGAAGAAGCTTTGTTCAAGAAGGGCATAGGTATCAGCCATTACACCTGGAGGTACACTCAAAAGAGCAAACTTTCCAGAGACACTTTTTCCCAACAGAACTGGTATGTCGTGGAGCCTTCTCAAACTCTGCACTGCAGCAGGATTAAGATTTCCTGTCGGCTGGTGCTGGCCAGTGCTGCTTTTGAGGACATGGCCCGTGCAAGCACAAGCTGGATGGGCTATCGCAGCACCAGCAAGGGATACAGGTTCACGCAAATAACGCTGTACAGCGCTGTCAGAAAATAGCTAACAGATTTTTAACACATCAGCTCTTAATATGATTGTGGAAAAATGAATTCTACTGTCAACACAGTTGACTTAAATCACATAAAAGGTTTTTTTTTTCTTTTGACAAGAAGTGACAAGGAAGTCACAACACAGCAACTCTACTTCTATAAAACATTAATTTATTATCTAGAACTGGGGAAGGCAGTGTGTTGACTCATTAGCACAACAATTTGGAGCAGATTCAGAAGTTGTAGCCTGAATTGTTATCTATTACAAACTGACCTGGCATTGCTGCCCAACCGATTCTCTGCAACTGCTGACGAACAAAACAAGTGTATGAAGTGAAACTATGCTGCCACCCGTAAGAAGTAAGCAAACCATCAAAAACCAAGAACAGTTAATGTCTTTAATATAAAATCTTTTCCCCAAAAGCAGCAGCGCTGTATTGCAAATGTATTACAGTTAAATTAAAAGGAACACCATCACAATTGAGGACATCTTCATGTATGAAGTAAAATCTTCCAAATAATTCATATTCATTTTCTGTACATTTCAGCTTATCAAAATACACTGGAAAACAATAATATATTTTCTGTTCAGTAGGTGTCACTACCACCATTTCTCAAAGAAAACACAGTTTCTGGGAACACCCATGTTAGATAGTAGTTTGGATACAGATTCTATCATTGGAGGTGGACCACAGATGTACCATAAAGTATCCTTAGATACGTGTTTTTCTAGATCCTTTGCAGATATTCTTCCCTCTGACAAAGAAAAAAGTAGGAAGTGAGAACAGCAATATTAATAATGAGGTAATTTGAAAAAGAATGGTTGGTTAGAGGTATTTCAGGCACTCATTTCTTGAAAATGCCAGGCCTGTTTAGGTATCAAGATTTGAGGCTTTCAATTTCAAAACCATTTGCTCTTAGATGCGTATTTCCATCTGGAATGCAGGGGATATTAGTCACTGAAGAGGAAGAGGGCTTACATGCAACTAAAAATCCCACATTCAGAGGAAAAAAATAGGTAAGTATCTCTAACACAAATACAAGAGAAAGGGAAACATCATGAAGCAACTGTTACAAGCAGTCAGTTTATCCTTCATCAATCCTGCCTTACGCAAAGTAAATACTTTGCTTAATAGTTTCTGGAATAAAGTTTGCAGTGGGAAATACCAGTATAAAGTTTAAAATTAACAGAGGAGGATTGCTAGAAATGAGAACAAAAACTGCAAAGGGAAAATTTTTCTTTTAAATGCAGTATGTACAGTGAAATTATTTAACTGATATTCCATTTTGAATTATGCATATAACTTCATCCTCTAGGATGTAATCAGACTTTAGACCTTAGAAGTCATCTCCCTGCATTACCATTATATTTACCTGTAACATGTGGCTGAAGTTCTTTACAGATGTGTGACCTCTGTTGGGTAACGTGGAAATGACATGTGATTTTGCCAGGAAATGCATTCATCAAACCAAGAATATTTTTCTGTAATGTTAAACACACTTGCTTATACCACAGGCCATTAAATCAAAGCAGATGTATGCATACAGTCACTGAACACCAGTGATTATATTACCGAGTACCAAAAAACTCTTACATTTCAGCACTGAGAACTTCATAGGCTTGATTTCAAAGGGCTGGCCTGCACAAATACACAGAATTTCCACAACTGGAATGTGAATACACTACCAGCATGTTGTTAGTGCTTTCCTCCTTTTTTACAATAGGCTGCAATATGTAAG
This sequence comes from Pterocles gutturalis, assembly GCF_000699245.1. NCBI lineage: Eukaryota > Metazoa > Chordata > Aves > Pterocliformes > Pteroclidae > Pterocles > Pterocles gutturalis. Next base: position 17,906 of record NW_010115787.1, on the reverse strand, counting down.
ATCTGAACCTAAGAACCAGTTACATTCTTTCCTGGTTTCTTCCCCATATAAATTCTCATCATTGCCTCCTTACACTTCCGTATGGGTTTTCCATTTTAAAAAACCCTGTGGTTTGTATTTAACATTTTTTAGGAACTTTTTGAGTCTCATTGCTTTATCTGGAAAGATTACTAGACCCTTTACTCTCTCATCTTCTCCAAGTAAAACCAACTAGAATGTAATGCTAATGCTATTTTTACCAGAGTAGAAGCTCTGTAATTTTCAGTTCCCTAAGTCACAACTGTGATAGCTACCACCAAAACCCCAATGGCTTCAGTTCAAATTGCAGTAAAAAAAATGTCTCTCAGTCAGATGCTGTAGTTAGTTCTGAAACTAAGATTTAGCTACTGTCTAGATTCTGCACTACTTGGGATAGTCAGTGCTGGAACAGACACTGGAAATTCTTTCTTAAAATATTCTGAAATAAAAAGAACTTATACTCTGTAAATAGGTAAATTAGCTCATTTTGTTATGTATTCACTTACTAACTAGTTACTACACTGAACATTCTGCCATGGGTGGCTTAACAAAAAAAAAACCAACCAGACAGATTCTACTTAATAGACAAATCTGATTGCCTAAGAAGACATGGGATGAAGAGCAGCACAGCTGGACACTGCTGTACACGGTTCCACTAGTACCTCTAACATTGACCTGCCTTCCCTGTTCTGGATGTAACTCTAAACTTCTGTCCCCTTCATATGGAACCACGCACAATTTGATAAAACTTTTGAAACCAATCATGTCCTGTTGAGTTGAAGTCACAGGACCACGCCAGAAAGCATGCCTGAGGTAGGACTTAACCTGCTAAAAAAATCCTGCAGTCATTCACAGCACCTGCTTGTAACCTATCCCTGTAATTAAGTGACATGGACAGAAAGGGCCATGTATTATATATGTGCCATGAAACCACAAAAGTACTATTTTCCAGTATCCTAGGCGAAGAGACAGGCTCTCTTAAACTGAATGAAGGAGAATTTCAACAGCTCAGCAGGCTCTTTGCAGCCTAGTGAGTTAGTGTACAAAATGAAGCAGACAGCTGAGCAATACAGACTTAAGGGAAAAGCCCTGTCTCCAGTGTCCCAGCCACAACAAGGAAATGTGCGTCACATGGAGTCCTTGTGAAATCAGGAAAACCCAGCTAACTGGCCTCTGAAGTAGCAAAGTTAGTATGCTATCCTGGGTAATTCTATTCTAACGCTATGTGCTTCTACCTTTTTAAGTAACAAGATTTTCAAAAGCAGTGCACCTGCCTGTGAAATGACAGCACATCCAAAATGAGTATTAGACCAATTCCATTCAGCTGCCAGGGACGAAGGGCGATACTATACATAGCCGCTCCTTCATGGAACAGGTCCTCCAAAACGCAAGCAACAACCAAGCATTTCCTCATGGAGATCTGTACAGATGCACCTCACAACAACATGAAGACTCTAGTGATGCTATTTCCTCAATCCTCTGCACAGAAGTAAAGAATTTTCATATACATGTTCTAGATTTGAGGGACATGTGAAGAATGATGGGAAGGATATATTTAAGCACTGCAACATATTGTGTTCTTTTCAGTCCTAGATGCTCTAATGCAAAAGCTCTGCTGTAATAACATTGCTGAAGTGAAACTCGGGAAATGCTAGCTCCCGCACTGAAAAAAAATGGGCATGCTTAGAACAGACTGGGAGATGAGTAGTTGGCCAAATGGAAGATTAGATGGGTTCCACTTTATTATTCTCCTTCTAGGAACAAACAAATGACTTTTCAAAGAAAGCAAACATACGGTGTAAGTACAGAAAAAAACCCCTAGTAATGGATCCCAAAACAATTTCTGGAATCGTGATAATTTTCACCTTTACCTTACAATCAAAAGCTTTCAATACTTCAAAGAAACCGAAATCATTAGGGATGGTGCTAATTTGACCCTAAAATGTTATCAGTGACCCTCAACGGCTGAGTGTGACAAGGGCTAAGTAAATGTTGATGAAGTACTATTACACGCATTTTACAAGAAGTGCTTATAAATCCTTCATTCCTAGGCTAGTGCCCAATAATAACTAATGCACTATCAATAAAGCTCCCCTATTATTTTAGAAAGTATTTCTTTTGGATGTAATTGCTCTTGCTAGTCTTTAAGTTCAATGCAATCCGTATTGAGATGATGCAGTTATAGTATTATAGCATATAGCATTATGCATACTATTAGTGTGTATATACACATATATATTACAGTATATATAATCTTTAGTGCACTGTGATGCTCTTATGAGATTACAGAAAAATGTAGACATTTAGGGGTAACTGACTTATCAGTGAAGTCAGTGAGGCCAGTTATGTCCAATAACATCCTTAATTTGTACACTGGCATAATCAATTAACAAAACACACATGGGATTTAAAGCAGGAAGTGACTTTTCTCTCTGTACAGTGTCTGTAATTTGGCAACAGAATGATACACACACCAATAGCTGAATATCTGAGATCTATTTAAAAAAAAACAACTTTTGATTTACCTTAAATAAGAGTTCGCTTGTATTTTTTGCACTGTAGTACAGCTTCACTGTTCCCATTTTGTATCCATTTCCTTTACCCTCTTGGTATCCATGAAGATCTGCTATATGCAGCAGTATAGAAAACAATGGGTTAATTCCAACACCCCCTGCTATCAGCACTAGTTTTACAGGGGAGTCACCAGGCTGAGGATCAAAGAAGAAATCACCTCCCACTCGCAGAGCCACTTCTGAGTCAAGAGTACACTAGGATGGAAAAGAAGATATTTAATTTCAAAACTAAAAGCAAAAGTGGAAATATTATTCTTGCACCACAGTCACAAGACTTGCTGGGCTGTGATTTTTTTATTTTTATTGACCAGCGAGGGAAAACTGAAGTACGTTAAAATAAATGCAGTTTCCAGCTATCCTGAAGTAATCTGTTTCAGTGTCTCTAGGGATCTAGCTCCACTTTCAGAAGATTCAGTCTTCTGATAAGGCAGGATGGTGACTCCCCCTTCCCACCCCCATAAGAGCTGAAAGAGGAATGATTCCTGCAAGTTCAACAGCAGTGGGTGGTTGTGAAAACCTGAGGTTAACATGTGAGATCACCATTTTACCCAAGCCTAGCCTCATGTCAAAAAAGGCCTTGCTATGAAGTCACAGAAGGAAGTCCAAATGAGCTGAATACATGCAGAAGGTTTCTCCATCCCCATTCCTAAAAAATAAAAAAACACCTAAAAGTGAAGCAAGCATCCACAAGAATATTTCTTGCAGAACCACTTCCACACTTGCAACTTTGGAGTTACAGAAGAAGAAAAATCAAGCGAAAACCTTCTGTCTTCCTCTCCACTTGTACTTAAATTATTTTTTAGAGAAATTTGCCAAAGCATGGGGGTTTTTGATACTTGGAAAACTAAAGCTGCAACAACAACAAAAAAAATGTGGGTCAGTATCTTCTTGCTAAACCGGTACTGCATCCTCATATGAAGGGTGAGACTGCAGTACAGAGAAGTCAAGTGAGTTCTCCCACATCACTGCAAGCTAACAGAACAAATTGAGGCAGAAACCAGAACTCATTTTGGGCCATATATAGGGTTTAAAAAATAAAGAGGACAGGGAAACCAGGAAAGGTGGGAAAGGAGGGAAAAAAAAAAAAAAAAAAAAAGGTAAAGCTACAAGAACTGCTAAAAAACTAGCAGTTAATCACTTACAGAATAAAAATGCTTCCTCCAAAAAATCCTTTTGAGATCAGGAAACAGTAATTGAAACTTAAGGATTTCCATTAATGACAACTGTATAGTAAGCAAAGGTCTAAACATGTAACAATTCTGCTAGGGTGAAGAAGGAAGCCCTTTGATGCAGGTACTGCACAGAACACAGAAGGTCCTGAAATATGGAGCATGACTGGTAAATAAAATTTTTTTGCTTTTCTTAATTATTGCATAATCTCTCAATTATAGTGTACAATGATCAGCATTTATTATCTGAAACTAATTTCTCTCTCCCTTTTCAGTGTACACTGCCAGGCTTTCCCACCACGTCTTACTTTCTTTTAGAGAAGCATGAATCCAGTCCAGATTCATGTGGCAGAAGGAAGACACAGAATATGGTATCCTTTGCGGAAATAAGCATTTTTTAGGCAGAAGCAATCTCACTCTTGTCTAATCTGCCTCCTTAACCAGCCATAGCTCATCAAGATGCAACGTGGTCTAGTGGGAGGTGTCCCTGCCCATGGCAGGGGGGTTGGAACTCAATCTTTAAGGTCCCTTCCAACTGAAACCATTCTATGATTCTATGATGACGGGACATAGGAGACAGGAAGAACCTCTCCTAACCAGCAGTCTCCCACATACTTCAGTGTGTTAACCATGGCAATGATAACAGTAAGTCAGTCTCTTAAAAAAATCCCAATACCTTGTGGAGTAAAATGGTAAGAAAATGTTGTCCTTCAGCCTAGTTTGTAAATACAGCATAGAAATGGTTCAGAGAAGTGAAGCAATCAATACATTACACATACATTTTTCTAAATAAAAGGCTATATTTTCCTAAGCTATAAAGTACACTGTGCTGAATTTTATGATTTTATATACAGTAATATTAAAGAATAAATATAAATACCTCTGAAAAAAAGTACGTACTAACTATTCCCATAACATCTTTTACCCTAATATACCAACTTCCTTTAGAAATAATTTTAAAATAATTAGGTACCAGCGTTTTTTCACCACATATGCAACCTTTTCAAATTCTAGGTTGTTATTTTTTTCTTCTTCTTACCTAAGGAAATGCATGTGCTTTTGTTTAGCTAGAAGAGTCCATAAATACCCTGGAGGTTTCTCCACAGCATCAGATTTGACCTAGCTTACCCGCTAACTAAAGATTTTCCTATAAATTCAGCCAGAAAACTCAGCAACAGCAAACTGATTTACAACATCAAAAATCCTAAAAGAGCCTCCAGAGATTGGGAATTATGAAGTTAGGCGTTCCTATTCTCTAAAGAGCAATACAAAAAATCAGGCAATCCTCTTAGGTACTATGTTGTCTGCTGGCACGTGTACTACAAGCTCTACACCACATCTCACAAAGGTTATTTTGTTTATGTTCCAGTGCAGACAACTTGCCTTAACACCAATTAAAATACTGTGGATGGTCACATGCTAACTACTAAATTAGCACCACGTGCATATTCTCAATTCTAGTAAATTTGCATCAATATTTACTGTAACTCTGCTGGCCACTGAACAAAACTGACGTATTTGTAAACCTGGAAGAATCTGCCAATTTAAACCTTGCAACCACATTTCAGAAATACAAATGCCAAGCAGAGAACAGTAAATAGGACAGATCACAGGGGGCTGTGAAAAAAGAAAAGTTGATGGGACAGATCATCTATGAAATATGACCAGCAGCAGAAATAGGACCTTTCTGATTAAAACTCAATGGGGTAAATAAATGAACAAACACTGCAAGATGCCAAAGTGTCAGACTTTAATTTTAATATAGAAAAAATCAAGTCTTGGGTTATGTCAATATTACAAAAATATTGCATAATTAAAAGAGTACTATAGAAATATTAAAGTCCTCTGTTGTTTTATCATTTCATAAAAACTGATCTAAATATCTCCCTTTGCTCTCCCTTAAAAATCTATATTTGTATTTATCTGGCATTCTGATTCCTAGTTTGTATTTGTAGAAACAGCAAGGAATGATGGCAAGTTACTAGACACAACTTCGTAATGTGTACCAGCCTGTTCTCAGGAACACAAGTTAGAAGAGAGGTTTTTCAGTTAATGAATTCCAAAGAAGAGAGAGCCCTTATACGCACTAACTACAATATCACTGTAAGTCCACCAAGCACAGTCAAAAGATTACAATAACCCTATTACCATATAAACGTTCACTTTCAGTCCCTTACAGAACAAAAGGTTTTAAGGTTTACATTGTATTAAAAATGGTTGAAGCAGTCAACAGTTTTTCAGTCAATAGCAAAAAGTGGTCTGAAATCACATTCACCGTCCTCCTTCACCCCCCAAAAAAAAGAAAATAAAGTGCAAAATCTCACAGTCAACATTTACCTCAGTGTGAACCCAGTGAGCAGGAGGATGAAGAGTGTGCTTTACTGCCAACTCTAATATTCCTTCTCGTTCCAATAGGCCAGGGCTTGAACATATTGAGAATCCCCCAACCACAGATACTCCAGGAATAAAGAAATCAACCCTAAAAATAGACCAGAAACAAAAGTTTAAAAAAACAGCCAACAACCCCAAACATGGGAAACAATAACCAAAACAAAATGGCTGCCTCTGTTTCAATTATCCTTCCTTTACAAAGACATCTTAATTTCCATAACATAACTTTTTCCAAAAAAGGACTTAATCTTGAGTAACCTTATTTCCTTAGAATTATTTTCATCTAGAAACTTGTCATCACCTTCGTTAAACTAGCAGGTTTTTAAACCGTTCTGCTTTTAGCATTAGATGCCTCATCTTACAACAGACTAGAATTCTAAGTATTTAAATAAATTATTTGTTCATTAAAACAAAACCACAATATGGTCTGATGGAGTGGCTTAAATTCCACTCTTTTCAGTCCCTTTGATGGGCCCTTCAATTTTCAAACATAAGAAGACTGGGAAACTAATTTTAGAAAAATTTCTTTTCTTGGAAGATGAAATACCTGAAGTAAAACCACAGTCTATAAAAAATTTCTTATGTGAAAAATCAGTTACTAGAAGCAGAATTGCTTTACCTACTGAACTGTAGTGCACTCTGGTGGCAGATAGCTCTTTCTGGTTGATAGGAAATTCAACTGGAATAAATTACTACAATTTTTTTTCAGTAAACCACGCATGAGTTTCTACAGATTAGAAGGTAACATATGTCTAAGCTTTTGCAACACCAGCAATTACAGAATATGGAAGGCAAACCATTACTACACATGAGCTATAATTCATTTGCATAAAAGCAAGGCTTTGATATTCCAAATAGAATCAGAAAAAGTTAGAAGTTGGTTTATGATTAACATTTAAACTCCTCCATGTTGCTTAAATCTTTAAATACTTCGGTACATAACAAAACCCCTGTATTTCAAAAGAAAACTAGTTTTTAAAACTAATTGTGCTGCTCCACTTAGGAAACAACCACACTGGTAAGCAATCCAAAGTACTGGAAAATCATTATTCAATTCAAGCCTGAATTAGGCTGGCTTAGTATTAGTTAAATGAGAATGTAACAAGAAATACAGACTGGCCTCCACTGCACACATATTTTCTTTAAACAGTAAGGCTATATTCTTCACAGAGATCACAAATTCTTGAGAGAGGAGAGAAACACTCTGAGCAGTTCACTACTTTTTAAAGAAAAAATCTTGCCTGCTTACTCCCCACAAAACTTCACCCTTCGAAGAAAAATATCCTCTCTTTCTCTCGAAGAATGCACAACGTGTGATATATATGATATTACAGTGATATAATTTTTAACTTTATGCTAATAAAATTGATGGTGTATAAAGGTATCTGACTGGAAATGAAAGGTCAACAACCAAAAAAAAGTTGAGAAGGCTTATTTCCCTGTCCTCAGCCTGCCCTTCCTTACTGCTGGGAAAGCTGAGCCCCAGCCACGCTGACCCTGGGGCTCAGCTTTCCCAGCAGTAAGGATGTAAGAGATTAGAAAGAACAACTCTTGTATTGCAGCATTTATTGTACCAAACAACTCCTCGGGATGCTACTAAAGCTCTTTACCACCCTCTGGTGGAAAATAACTTTACTACTTACATTAACCAAAAAGAAACCAAAAACCCAAAACATTTTTGCTGTAAAGCAACAATTTACATTCAAGTCAAAATGTTCTCCTTGACATATAAAGGAAACATACACACAAAACCAAACATTGCTGTAAAACCTAAATCGAATGTAGTTTCTTACCCTTCTAATACTAATGTATGCAGGATGTTTCTTTCTATATCAGTATTTCTTTCCCAGTTACATAATGAAAGATTTTGGTGCAAAGTATACTGTGTTATAGTGGACTATCTTGCATTTCTGAGGGCTTGTGTCATCTTAGCTGTGTGTAGAAAGGATAAGAGGACTCCTGAAGAACCTATCTGTGACAGCTTAAGCTAAAAGAATAGTTTTTTACCAACCTATATAAACCCACAACAAGGAGAGGTGCAAAAAGATGTAAAACAGAGATCTTATGGTGGTTTTTCATTTCCCTCCTTTTTAAGGGCTACCTAAGGCGAGTCTTTAAGAATAACCATTAGCAGTTGCTGGAGGAAGGGATCAGAAACATTAAAACCATGAAGCTGCTTCTTCAAAGTATTTATAACATGCACATACCTCAATGCATGTTTTAGTAAATCAAAACAGGCAACAGCAACAAGTCTCTTCATTATTACTTGAAGTCAGATAAAGATCAGTACCTGCCAGCATGCTTGCAAAACAAATTCACTTTTGCTTCTGAAAAACTTGATAGAACACTTTGAAAATATATACATTTCAGTGACACTCGCTGGCTGGTAACATCTTCCTATAGCAAACTGTAACAAGTTAGCCTTTTCTACCCAGGAAATTGTGGCCTGGTGTTTTGTACTGCTCATCAAAAAATGCAACCGCAGTTTATAGCTACAAGTATACAAAAGTTGTTGTATCCCTTACAATAGCATTAGAATACTTTCAAGGAAGAAGAAAATGAAAAAGAGTAATTATAATTAAAGCTTTCAGTTTTCAGCATGATAATTTCTAAAACATTTTTAGAGGGTAAATGCACTTTCCAAGTACTGGCAAGCAGGAATTCAATGAGTCACTGCACATGTGCAAAAACTGCAGCAAATTACCCCACAAACAAATTATTGCAATCAGCATCTTGTGTTCTGGTTCTAAATTTAAAAGCCAGCATATTAACACTATGTGAGTAACATATGCTGTTAATACCCTAGCAGCTATACTTTGATTCCAGCAAAACCACTTTCAGATGGCCTAAGCCAATAAAAAGTTCAAGAACATTTAAATGACCAATGCCAAAAGCAACTCATAGTTTTAAATTAATTTCTAAGAGAAAAAAAAAGTGATTGAGTAGGAGTATTTTTAAAAAGGAAGGAAGACAAACATGAAAATCCACTATTTCCCTGCGAAAAAAAGCTGTAAGGTTGCTTAAACAGATAATTATTTCAAATGCTTAATAATTAAAGGGTTTTTGTTTTTATTTTCAAGTTTGCCTATCTATATTTATATATTAATCTGACCTAACAGGCTTAATTTTCAGAATGGAAACTTCTAAGGGAAAAATAAAAGTTAACAGGCAATTCTGATTTTATTATAAACCAAAACTAAGTAACCTGCTAATCAGCAGCAGTCTTGGCTCCACTGTAAAAATAACCGGTAAATAAAGATAGTAAAGACAGCTTTCAGAATAAATTGTGGTGTACTTCAAAGTACTCTTGAAGAAACAACTTAATATACATAAAGCATATGAACATATCGAAACAAACGGAATATTTAAAAAATACCCATTTTTGCCCTTTTAAAATTAATATTTAGCATATTTAATAATGGCTATTTTAAAATTATGCCAGGTACCAGCTATTTCACAGGGCACCCAATAATAAAACATCGTACTATATAAATTGATGATTTTTTCCAAAGCTCAAGTATCAAAGGCCTTTTAACATTTTGTTATAAAGGATTTCTGCCAGTAATTTTCCCCTCAAATATTGGAAGATCTTACCACTGTCCTGCTTTGAAAGTAAAATCTTTATTTGCCATAGCCAAACGAAGTCTTTTGACTGTCTCTGATTCATTGGTGATTCCACACACTTTTGCTTGTGAAATTACCTAATAAAAGGAAAATAAGCCATTGTGTTACGTAGATATCATTTGCAGCAAACGTACTCAAGAATCTGTGTATCAGGTCTCTATCACTTTGCATGTTATCAGTGGTGTTTCATTACCTCAAGCACCAATATTTTTTTACTGGGGTAGAGAAAAAAAATGGACTCACTTACATAGTCACTGAATGGAGAAATGGTTTTCTACTTACAGTCCACCACATCTGTCACTTTTGTCAGGGTTATTCTAAGATTATATACACACTTACTTCATTTCAGTTGAAGAGAACATAATGATAAAGAGAAGCGATTGCTAGTTACCACTTTTCAGATTCTTTTGACATCTGTAGAAGGCAAACTCCTGTATCTTTCCAGCAACAAAGTGAAAAGATCTCCGATACAAAGACTGACAAAGGAAACTTCTAAAAGATGAGCTGCTACTTAAGTCCCAGGGAGAACTCCGGATCTGTATCTAGTTTTATTTAATTAATTAAATGTATTACTGAAAGATTATGCATTAATGCATAATACATTAATGAAATAAAACCAACAAACCTTGTGTTACTGTGTTTACATATGTACATACCCATTTGACCACGTATGTGATCTATGAACACAGGGAAACTGCGACAAAAGTGTTTATTGCTTGTTAACAGAAGAGCTTTTGTTCGGTAACCAGATGGGAAAGGATGCAAGAGCCATCCCTGATACTGCTTTTAAAAAGATTAAAAACAACAACAAAAAAAGAAAAATAATGCTTTTCTAAATGAAAAGCAGATTTTGCAACAGGACTATTGGGGAGGAGCTCCCCAGTTAAAACTCTTTGATGCCCATCAGAACAACATGGATTTTCATCTTCTCCCTGCCCTTCCTCTTCAGGTATTTTTGAGTTTTAATTATAAATCTTTTTCCTCTACAAAGAAATTAAGGTCCTCAATATTTTCTACACATGCCAATATACAGATTGTACTCTATTAAAAAAAAGCTGATGTCATTTACCACACTAGGAAATACTAGTAATACCACCACAACTCTACCATTTCTCATTTGTGTAAGATCAAACAGATCAAAAAAATTTTAAACTTTAAGCAATTATACTCTAATTTAAAACACATGGCAGGAAATTAATTTATTCATAAAGCAACATCTGAACACATCCACTGTCCCATTAAACAGCAAGACATTTGCCAATTTAAAATAAAGTAGCATACATTCTTTTCCACTTTAGCAGACAGTATTAAATGGGGAATGCAATCACTTAAGAGTTAACATGACTTAAATGGTTGTTCTGATGGAGAAAGACTAAGCACAGGAAATGGACATTACATGAAGTTTGGATCTTCTTCATTCCCTTCTTTACTCTTCAGTACACCCCCTAATTTGTTCTTTGTCTGATATATCTGACAGAGCACTGGAAATTTAATTCTTAATCAGTATAGAGTTATTACAAAAACTGAATTTGAGTCAGGGTGATCAAAGACAATTAACCAGTATTTCAGACCACCACAAGAGCATCCAACTGACCCAGAGCAAGGGTGCAGTGAGAGGGAGGAGGACACAGGATTCCAGACTTTGCCATTGTGTTTCAAGAAAGTGTTAAGGCACTTTTTCTTCACAGTCCTAGTCCTTCACATTACCACTCTTCAACAGCCGATACTGCGTGGCATGCCACTAATGCAACACAGACCTATGATTCTTTCATCTTTCTACAGGACTGAAATGGCCAAATAAGGCAACACAGACTGAGGGAAGCCAGCCACTGATTATATGGACTTTAAAACCAAGCAGAGGATTGAAAATAAACTGATTTTAAAGTGGTCAGAAATAAAGTAACAAAGAATAAATCAGGCATTAAAAAAAGAAACAGCATAACCATCTGATACAAAGAGAATGTGCAGCAGCAAGAACTGAGCCCTGCTCATTCACCTATCTCATACAGCTTCCTTCTCTTCCTCAGGCCTTAGACAGTTCCCTGTACCACCTCAGAGCTTCCAACATCTCATAAGGATCTATTTCCTGCATATTTTCCAGCTATGCAGCATCTATGTTGAGCAGAAAAAGTAAGCAAGCCAAGCAATCACAAATATCCAAGATAAAAAAACCCATGGTTACAAAACTCAAAAGTGCAATTATTTCTTTCATGTCAGAAGCAAACAAGAATGTGCATCTGTCTGTACCTGTCTCTACACTCATTCTGTCCATGTTCTGAGTTATTTTGGCATAAATTGGATCTGACCAGCTGTATGTCCACAAGCAATCCTGATCTGTACTCCACTAAGAGCTGACAGCAGGTGCGAGCAGCTGAGGCACAGCTCTGGGACACATGGTTCCCAAAACTGGCTCCCACCCTGACAGCTCTGGAACAGGCAGAACAACCTTGCATTTGTCTCATCCACCTACTGGCTATATCACAAGTGCTGAATCTTCAGTTTTGGGGGTTACCTATATAACCCCTCCACCCAGCTTCCTTTCAAGAAGAATTCACTAGGTCTGTGACTTATTCTCAACTATACTTAGGGAAAAACCTAGCAGAGAAGGACTTAATTATGTGCACATGCACACATTAACATCTGTGTAGCGTGTCTGAGAACACACAGTTTTGTCCTGCTGTGTGATACATGCAGGACTGGCGTGTCATGAATGGCTACTCAAGACTGAGAGAAGCTAACTAACAATGGCGGAAAAACTGGGCAGCGTTTCCCAGCTCCTGGGAGTTAAAGATGGGATTTTGCAGTCAAAAAAGTGCTGTACTTCTTCTGATAAGTCTAAGAAAAATGCAGAATTGTTTCACTAGTGAAACATTTTAGAGCCGAGGTCATATTCTTCCAGTATTTAAAAATTTCAAAAGATCTACTTAAGCTAATTAGAGGAAATGCCTATATAAAGTACAAGAGTATGTTCACCTCTGAACATGATGAAAAAGAATGCTCACTGCACAAAACTGAGATCCAGAACAAGTATTTCTGGATTTGGATGGAGAACCATCCTCTATCTTCCTTGTATCTGTGAATTAAAATAGATACAAACTAAGATCCTTTTTACAACTGTCTCTCATCTCTCCCTTCAAAATTTCTACACTTTTAATCTCATTTCTTATGTTATAAAATGACATTTTCCACATTTAGTCTCAAATTTGAATCAGAACTGTAGAAACCCATAAAAATCTGAGAAGCCTGTGTAGAAATGATGGGTATCGGTGTGCTTTCATTACTTGTCACAATCCATACTTGACCAGAATTCTATTAAATTTCTGTCCAATGTAAACCACATCATGTGGCACCAACAATTTTTATGACTCATTACATTTCAACCATTTACCACAAAATATACCTACTTTACAACAATATTGGATTCAAAAAATGAGGAGAAAGAAGTACAAACAGACTCCAGTAAAAGAGAAAATGTATCCTAAGAATCAAATACAAATATCCTGTTTCTTCACACCAAAAAATAAATACATCCTAAAGAACAGAACACTGACCTCATGGCGAAAATTATTTGCCGTCCTCTCCAGATGATCCATTTTCCTCTTTGATTTTATTGTGCTGCAACAAAAAGCAAGCAAAGAGAATTGCCATTCTGAAAACAGTGCTACTCCCCCTTACTGATATGCATTCTATTAACATAACAATTTGCCAGTGTGTAATCCAGTCTACGTTCCAGATGACAAAAATCTAAATAAGATTTGAATATACACATACAACTGGGAGTTTAATAAGTATTTATAGGTCTATAATAATTTGTCAGCTTCATTCTGACAGTGTTATCTTTACATTCTCTTAAAAAAAAAAAAAAAAGGAGCAAGAGCGGCATTTGTAGATAGATAAACTACCTGTTCACTGTGCAGGAACAAAAAGCAGAGTGCCTCAACACCACCAATGAAGAATGAGTGGGAAAAATTCTGCCAGCACCTCTCAGTAACTGAGAAACAGTAAAACCCACATAAATAGCAGCATGAGCCATGATGACTGGGCCGTCTTCAGAATCACCAGCTCCTGAAAAATCCATATAAGTATTTGTTAAGTTAAATACTCACTATTTGACATGGCTTGTTTTCATCTTTTATTTCCATTAAATTAGAAAGTTAAGGCCAAAGTTAAGCGGGAGCTAAAACTAGCAATAGATATACAGGGTAACAAGCAGGAATTTCAGAAGTATGAAAGCATTATAAAGAAGTGAAGGTGTGCATCCATTGATTGAAGGGGAAGACAACCTTCTCACAGATGATATGGAAAAGGCTGAAGTACTCAACACTTTTTTTGTCTCAGTCTTCACAGGCAAAGCCTGCACCCAGACCTCTCCTTGTACCAGTACATCTTGGGAAGGAGAGGGATAAGTAGGAGTGGGGCCAGCAACTGCTTAGAGAAGCTGGATGTATTCAAATGCACAGAACCAGATGGGTTACACTTCAGGCTGGTAAGAGATGCAGCTGACATGCTCCTGAGGCAATTGTCTATTACCTATGAAAAACAGTTATCAGAGAAAGTCTCCAATCGACTGAAAAAAGACTAAGGCATGGTGATTTTTAAAGAGGCAAGAAGCAATGCCCATGGCCAGTCAGCATCACCTCAGTCTTGGGAACAATGCTCAGAGCTTGGAACCTGTGTGAAAGCTAAGCAAGTAATCAGGGAGATTCAACACAGATTTCCCAAGGGCAAATTATGTTTGACAAATCTGAACACCTACTGCGATGAAGTGTCTGGTCACACAGCTAAGGGAACAACAGTGGATACAATATACCTTGACCTTCCTGTGTCCTGTATCATTTGACACCATCTCCCATAGCATGCACACTAGGAAGCTGAGGCCAGGTGGACTCTTGGAGTGGTGGAAAACTGGCTGGGTGGGCAGAGAGACTTAGAGACTTGACGGCTTCAAACTGCTTCAGTTGCTGGCTAGTAACAGTAAGAGTACCCTGGGCCTGATACAGTTTAATAAATTTATCAATAACTTGGATGATGAGACAGAATGTACCATCAGCAAACATGTGAATGATACTAAATTAGAGGGATGGCTGACATGCTGAATGGTAGTCAGTCACTTCAAATAGGTGCTGAGAAACTGCAGGACTGGAAAACAGAAACCTCATGAACTTAAAGAAGTACAAAGGTCTACATCTGGGACTGGCTTAATCCAGTACTAGCAACTGTCCTGCTCCAAGCAGGAGCTTTGACTAGATGACCCTCAGGAGTCCCTTGCAGCCAACATATCTGTGATTCTAAATGCTCAAACAATATTTATGTTTGAAAAAAGATCAGACAAACACTAAATATGCCTTCCTTTTCTATTGGTAAAGAAAGGGTTCTGGTTGGAAAATTTTATAAACATTAAATAAAACAGTTTGTTTACAGGTTTATTTGAAAACACATAAATTCCTCATACTTCCATATATCCTACATAATGCCTGCTTCTCTAAACTGTTAAGCAAGCAGCAGACACTTGCAAGCACTACAGTGTAAGTATGGTTTGAAGCTTCAAAACTGCATACCTAAATAGTTTATCTTTCTCTGTCATAGCTCTAAGATGTACAATATTCAAAACAAGTCAGAAATACCCTTCACTTACAAAGTGTAGAATCAGGTTCATAGTGAGCCAAGAGATATTTCTCATTGCTTGTAAATCTGCCTTTATTCTTCCTAAAATGGATTAGCATAATTCTCTATCATATTGTCATCACCTATCAAATTATCATATTATTTCTACTATGCAATCCATTAAAGTATTCTTAATCTTTTACTTCCACTTAAATATCTTCTCCTGCATTCTTTTAAAGCATGTAATTTATTTTCAAAATGTTTTTGTTTTTCATTTTGAATCCTTTGAAATGGCAACAATCCAGCTTATTTAACTAATCAGGCCTATACTCTCTAGGCTTTTACTAACAGCTGCATTGGCTGGTCACTGAGTAATTTGTCCTGTTTGTAATCTTGTACAAATGGGAGGCAGAGCTTTCATAAATTAGGCTGCTCAGAAATGGAATACATTTACTGTAACTACTCAAAATGCCCACTTTCAAGCCTAAGAAATACTTCCTGCAGCTTTTAAATGTCCATAATTTTTAATAGCTTTTTACCATTTAATTCCACACCAGTCTGTAACTTTCCAAAGCAGAACTATTTAAAACTCTTCTACCACAACTGAGCAAAATTACATTTTTTTCCCACAGCATATACAGAGTACTGTATTCAAACAAAATACTTCAGCACTTTTCTACATGCAAAAGTGTAGAAGCTATTGATAACAAAAGTATTAATATTATTAAATTATTTTAGCAAGACAAAGGACACATGTAATGAATAAGTCACATTCCTCTAAATCAGCATGCTCAGTCTGTAAACCCCGAGTCCTCAAATATCGAGTTACTCATATTCATTAGATCATTTTATGATCTGGAGCCCTTTAGATAGCAGATCTTGGTTATATCCGTCTACAGCTGCTTTTTTTTTTAGGCTTCTAAGTGCTTTTTGCTTAATGTTTTCAAGCTTTTCACTCTATCACATTAACTATCTCAAAGTAAAAATGAAGGATGCTTGAAAGTGGACATTCTTCTGTAAGCTGTTTATGCCAATAGCTGTGACTAATTAAATCACAATGTCACAATGAACGACACAAAGTCCAACACTTTGCTTTAGAGGCCAAGGACTGAGAATAAAGATCTAATTATTCTTTTTTCATATTTTTTTAAAATCACCTCACATCCTTCAAAACCCTTTCCGTAATTAATTGCTACTAAACACAGCAACATCTTTTGGTAAAATAACTGGCCTATCTTTAAGATCCAATACAAAGATTCTGGATGTTTATTTTATGTATTTAGTTTAATTCTGCTGCTAAAGTTGACAGTCACTTAAAACCAGCCTCATTCTCAATTTAATTTTCTCAGCTACCACTTTAGAAAGCAAATATGTTCAGTTCTACACATGTAGAAAATGTAAACCAACAAACCAACCAAAAAATATTCAATATCAGTATGTAATACTGAAAACAAAATAAATGTCTGCCTTATTTTATTGTAGCAGCTACTATTTTGAAGTCAGGGCTGAAAGATCCTATTGATATAGACTATTTTAAGACTGAGACTCTACCCTAAATTAAAAATAATTCTTGAACAGTAGTTCAAGATACTTGTTCCATTTACACTATCATCAATCACTTTCCAATCCTGAAAATCACAATAAAAATCAATTGTAATTTTTACTCTGTAACTAATTCCAAAATCTCTTTTAATGACTCTTGGTTGTTTTCTACCATTTACAAGTCTGAGCCATGCTTTTACAAAATGCAATCAGCTTCTCCCCCATCTGTCATCTCTGCAACTTTCCTGTCTCATCCAGCTCTTTGGCAATTCCCTGCCCTCCAAGAAGCACAGCACTTCAGGCTCCCAAGCTCCTGCCTGGTGGGATATTCTCCCTTTACTTCTCTTTTTCTTACCCAAGACCTTACAGAAACAGCCACTGTAAATACTCCCTTTCTTTCTTTGCTCCTCAGAGAGAAATGAGTGTTTCTTTTGTATACGACTCATTCCCCTCCTCACCTAAAATTAAAATCATGCAATTCATTCATTCTCCTTACCCTCTGACCCACTGGCCCTGGGTTAATTCTGCTTTAGATCTACAACTGCATTTCTTCTTTACCTCAATCCTACATCAGTATCTGAAGGGAGAGAGTTACTTTCCGTTAACCTCTACCACACTGAAGAGAAAATTACTACGTAAGTTAACGCAAGAGAGCGCTGAGGGGGAAGCAAAGACACTGAAGCAAGCAGGACAGAAGTCATTTATCAAAAGCAAGCACACAGATAGGTAAGAGACACCCCTCTAGACAAACTGTCCCTCCTGCAAAAGTCATCACCCTAAAAAGCTTTCCCCTTGACCTCGGATTAAGGAGCGGGCGTGTGTGTGCAGGACAGGAGAAGCCCGCGCTGGACTGAAGCGGGGCAGCCTAAGGGAGGCTGCTTCCCGCCGTCCTCCCGCCTGGGCCCGCGATGAGGGGAAGGCCCAGGCCCCTCGGCCACCAGGGATCACCGCCCCACGCCACCCGCCAGGCAGGGGCACGTCCGGA
>NW_010115786.1:0-465 GCF_000699245.1 Pterocles gutturalis | reverse complement strand
GTATATCCCAGTCCCTCCCAGTGCCTCCCCAGACCCTTCCAGTATAATCCAGTCCCCTCCCAGTCCCTCCCAGTCCCCCCCCAACCCACCCCAGTCGGATGGTGGGGTCAGCCCCACGCTCCAGCAGGCAGCGCACGGCACCCAGGCAGAGGTTGACCTCCCAGTTCCCCTCCCAGTGCTCCCAGTTCCCCTCCCAGTACCCTCCGTAGAGCTCCCAGACCCCTCCCAGTTCCACTCCCAGTGCTCCCAGTTCCCCTCCCAGTATCCTCCCTAGAGCTCCCAGACCTCCCCAGTTCCCTTCCCAGTGCTCCCAGTTCCCTTCCCAGTGCTCCCAGTAGCCTCCCTAGTGCTCCCAGTTCTCCCAGTATATCCCAGTCCCTCCCAGTAGATCCCATTATATCTCAGTCCCTCACAACTCATCCCAGTCCCTCCCAGGCCCCTCCCAGTCCCTCCCAGTATATCCCA
>NW_010115785.1:3485-7662 GCF_000699245.1 Pterocles gutturalis | reverse complement strand
CATTAAAGTTATAAGCCAGTATGCAATTCGTTGGTGCCGTCTCACCTCAATTTGCCCCAAGGGAGTATTCAGAACCTCCGCGAACCCGACTCATCCCACCCAGGGTGGTTCTATGAACTGGGTCACAACAGTGCCTGGTGGTGGGTTGGTCAAAAGGGACTACACACACCCCATATGTGATCCCATAACTGCTCATAAGGGGCAGGAGGGAATAAAGTCCACACATACTCCGTGGTGTGACCATATGCAGGCATTGATGACACCATGGATGGTGGCACCACCAACAGGCATCCGTGACTCTGTGGATGGTGGCACCGCCCCAGGCAGCAACATCCCACCAGGCACCAGTGACTCTACGGATGGTAGCAACACCCCGGGCAGTGACATCCTACCAGGCATAGGTGACCCCATGGACAGTGGAGTTGAGGTTGTGGAGGGGAGGGATCAGGGCAAAGAGCAGCACCACAGCCCTGTCTTCCAGGAGAGCAAACTTCCACCCCACTAGACACCCCCTTCTTTGGCCAGGCCCAGCCTTGGGAACCAGCTGGCGGCAACAAGGAGACCTAATAAGGCAGAAGAAGAGTGGGGTGGTGTCACAACGCAGCTCATAAAACCACCCTGGGTGGGATGAGTGGGGTTTGCGGAGGTTCTGTATATTCCCTTGGGGCAAAGTAAGGTGAGACGACGCCAAAGAATTGAGTACTGGTTTATAACTTTAATGTATATAATTGTTTGGGGGAAAAGGGAAATGTAGGGCATAAAATGTGGAATGTAACAGAATTAAGGAAAAAGGGAAATTACTTGGTAAAGACAATTCATGACAACACTACCACCCGCCAACAACACCAAATCTTACAGCAACGTGATAACAACAGCGTATCTGCCAACAATACTAAGAAACCCGCACCCGCTTGTAAAATTTTAAATTACTCATCAATACCAAAATTAACAATCTACGGAAAACCTGCTAAAACAGCCCCAAAAGGAGCTGGCATAAACCTTATAAGGTATTGCCATATGTGCCAGAGAGAGAGAAAGATCAAGAGATGCTTGAAGAGAAAAGAGAAAGGAAAAGGAGAGAAGAGAGAGAAAGGTTTGTCACCACTCTTTGGATCCTTGGAGATGAGCATAAACATCTTGGGGGGTAGGGTTGCCCGATCAGTCTGTCAGCATCTCAGGAGTCCTCAGGTGGTGGGCACAAGCGCCCATTTCTTTGTTTGTTCACCTTTTATAGACAGAAGTTCTCAGGTCTCCGCCTAACTTTCTTCAATTAGCATAGGAAGCGATGGAGGTGTCTCCCCAACTAGCATAGGAAGCGGGGAGGGGTGTCTCCTTAATTAGCATGGGGAGAACCATCCTTCTGGCATGTGCAAGAGGGGGAAGGGTGGCATTAACCCTTTCAACCACTTGAGTTGGAGGTCGTGCGGATCCTGTATTAGATTAACTTTGGCTTTGTTGGCACCTTCGAGCTGGAGGCAGCACCTTATTCAGCAAAGGTTTGCTGCTTTGTTGTAAAGACCAAAACTAGGTCCTTTGTTAGTGAAGGGAGTAAAGCCTTCGGTGCATCCTTCACTTCTTCTTATAAGCAAGGAATAGGACGAGGAGTCTACAACCGCAATGCTTTGAGACATCACAAGGCCTTGCCTCATCAGGGCCTGGACAGGAAGCTGCAGTTTTCTTGTAAAACTGCACGAATAGTCCATTACAGGTGGGGAGGCACAGCCGTGCTGCTGCAGACACCATTGCAGCTGCAGTTATCGCTGCAGGTGCTAGAGCTGACACAGATAACATTGCTGGTGGCATAGCGGATGCAGAGACCGTTGCTGGTGTAGATGCCATCTCAGGTGCAGACACCACTGCAGGTGGCACTGCAGACACAGATCCCATTGCACAAACCATTGCACAGACCTTTGCGCTGCACACACCCTTCCTGATCATGTTGCAGCTGCAAACACCAAAGCCAACACCGTTGCAGCTGCAGACACCGTTCCTGATGCAGATGCAGCTGCAGGCACCGCTGCAGAAATCACTGCAGAGACCAGTGCTGGTGCCCAGTCTGGTGCAGACACAACAGGAGAGGCTGAGGCCGTTGCAGATGCAGGTGCCACCGACGATGCTGAGGCCGCGGCAGACACTCAGAGCATCACAAAAGCTGTTGCAGACGCAGATCCCTTTGCAGCTGCTGATAGCATTGCAGGTGCCATTGCAGATATCCTTTCCAACGGCTTTTCAGCTACAGCCATGGGCAGCAACACCAGGAGGTAGATCCTGGACCCAGTCGCAGATGCGATGGCTGATACAAGGGCAGGCATGCACAGAAATCACCTCCCATTAGAGATACATCACAGACACCATCATACACAGAGCTGCAGCTGCAGTTGTAGCTACAGACAGAATCACGCACAAATTACAGCCAGAAGAGCCACAGGCACAAGTGCACATTGAGTTACACCTATAGATCGAGACACAGGCACTGGTGTCATTCCTGAGAGGGGAACCATTAGGGACAGAGGTGCTGTTACACAGACCACTGGTGACAGACACACCCTTGGAGGCACAGGGAGTATCTGCGTCTGACCTGGGTGTCTGCAATGGCATTGGCATCTTCAAGAGCAACGCTAAAGGCAATTACATCGGGAATTGCACTTGCAGCTGCAAGGCCATCTACAGAGGTATTGTCCTGGTTTTGGCTTTAGGGTTAAATTTCTTCACAGTAGTGTGTGTGAGGCTGGTTTGGATTTGTGCTGAAGACAAGCTGATCACATATTGGTTACAGCTGCTGCCAGGACAGCCAAGGACTTTTGAGCTTCTCTGCTGTGCCCGTGTCTGCAGGGGCAGGAGAAGCTGGGAGGGAGCACAGCCCCACTGACCAGCCCAGGATTCGACCTCATGTTTAGGACTGGGACCCAGTGGTCTGTTCCACATCATGCCCGTCATGCCCAGTGTAGAGGTGAGGCTCTGTCCAGAAGTTCTCTCTCTTGCTCTGGGTTGTCTCCCTCTGGGTCACCCCTCTCTCAGGGTCATCTCACTCTCTTGGACACTCAGGTTCTGATCTCCATCCCGGGACTATGGTTTCGGGACTCTCCCTGATCGTTGGAGATCCGGGATCGTTGGCTGGGAACAGTCTGAGCCTTGGTCACCAGGTGGTGAGCAGTGTCACTGTACCACTCACTTGCATTTCTGTATATATTACTGTTATTATAATCATTACTATTATTTCCAAAATTATTGTATGTGGGAATAAAGAACTGGTGGTTAGCAAAAACGTAAACTGACCGTCAGGTTAGAGAATGATTGTGGACAAATGAGGCAGCACTGCAGAAAGCCCTATGGCGAGCGTGAGAAGCAGCAGGTTCAAAACACCGTGCAGTGGAAAGCAGACAAAACCTGAAAGTCAGCAGAATATAAAAGCAACACTGAGGTTATGTAACCCTTGGTAATAAATTGGGAGCTTGCATTTGCTCTCAGCAACACTCCCCCTTCAGCAATCCTGAGTGTGTTTGGGGCGTTTCATTGTCCCGACCCCGGCAGGCCGGACATTGGCAATTGCAGGTCAGTTATTAAGTTGTTCCTGTGTCACCCCACGAGTCTCTTTTCCCTTCACCCCTTTAATTCTCTCCCCATCCCCGGGAGGGGGAGGGGGAGTGAGCGTGATGCCATTGGTGACATCATGTGTGAGGTCACCTGCCCCACCCACCCTTCCACCCACTCAAGTGATGTCACCTCCCCTCTGCTTCCCCCTTGTGAGGTCATGTGTGATGTCACAGGCTCCCTTTTGCCACACCCAACAGGGTCACATGGGGGTGTGGCCTCAAGGAAGGGGGGTGGTCTGATGGGGGCGTGGTCTACAAACAGGGGGCATGGCCTGTGCTGCCTCTCAGCTCTTTCCCCCCCAGCCCTAACCCCACTGGGGGCTGCAGGGGGGGCGTGGCCTGGGCAAAGGGGTGTGGCCTGAGAGTCAGGGGTGGCCCCAGTTCCTCCCCAGGACCCCACCAAGACCTCCAAATTCCTCCTGACACTCCCTAGGGCCCCTCCAAGACACCCCAGTTCTTTTTTTTCCCTGGCACCCCACAGACCCCTCTGGGACCCCCAAGTACCCCTTTTGGACCCCCCAATTCCTCCTGACACCCCCCAGGACCCCCACAAAACCACCTGAGACTCTCCTGCAGACCCCTTG
>NW_010115785.1:0-3473 GCF_000699245.1 Pterocles gutturalis | reverse complement strand
ATTCTTTTCCAGCACCCCTCAGGACATCCCAATACCCCCCCAATTTGTCCCAGGACCGCCCAGGTCCCTCTGAGACCCTCCCAGGACCCTCTGGGACTCCCTGAGGTCCCTCTAAGATCCGCCCCCCGGTCACTAAAGGCCGAAGCAGTGGACAGCTCTGTGCATGCGCAATCTCTCCGTGCTGTTCCTCCTCCCCCCTCCGGGCCGGCCTGCGCAGACACAGTGCGGGAGCGAGGAGGGGAGCAACTGGGAGGGGGGAGGAAGCCATGTTGAGGGGCAGGAAGGAGAGTTTGGGGGGTGGAAGGCTGCACAGGAGGGTAAGGGGCCATGCTGGGGGCAGAAAGCCATACTGGGGAGCCGGAGGCCATGTGGGGGGCAGGAAGCCCCTCGGGGTGGAGGAGGCCACGTTAGGGTGCCCGGCAAGAGGCCTCCACACATCCCCATCGTGCCACTGACCAGCCACCCAAACCTGTGAGGGCAGACACCATTGCAGATGGATAAAGATGAACACAAAATGTTGGTTTCCACTCTGGGCCTATAGGATCCTGATTGCTCAGATTCACCTGCTTTAGGACCAGACTTTGCTGGTTTACCTAAACAACCAAATCCACAGGTCAATTAATATTTAGGAGAGGACAAAGTCGTCGAAGCAAAGGTTTATTAAAACACAGTCAGCTGAGTCAGGCACATCTCAAAATGGAGGTGCACCCCCCCGCCCCTCTTAAAAATCATGGAATTTATAACTTTTCTGGGACTGGCCAGTGCCTTGTCCCCTTTCCCCATTGGCTGGGTACTCAGGTACTCACATTCTTACCGATGCCTACCTCACTCAGCCACTGATCCACCCACCTCACCTTCTTTTTTTCCCCTCTCCTTCTTCTCTTTTGTCACATTAACCCTTACATGGCCACAGAGCCCGCCAGCCCATGAGTCAACCCCCGCCATGTACAAGGCACCCACAAGATGGCTGAAACAAACCCTAAAGTGTCTGCAGCAAAACAACTCCAACACTCACGTACCACATGTGCTAACCCTTTTACAGGAAATAGTTTACATGCTTTATTTGATTTATTTGAAGATTATACTATCCTACTTACACAACTTCCAGGGAAATATTTGATAGATGGAGAAGGGGCATGTGAGTATTTCCCCTCAACCTGAGCTGAAAGGTGTAAGTACCATCCCCGCAGGGGCCTTGCTGACGTCCCAGGCAGCAGCCCCAGGCTCTGCATGTGTAGCCAGACAATCGGGTTTGTACATGTGAGTGGCAGGTTCATGCCCATAACCCACTCAGGACTTTTCCGAGGCATCTAATGGGGGGTTTTGGCTTCCTCTGGAGACAGGTTAAAACCTTGGGTAGCAGCCCCAGACTCCTGCCAACTAGCCAACCAACAAGTTTTGTCCATGTTGGAGGCAGCTCCAGTACTACCCTATTTACACAGCTTCCAGGGAAATATTGGATATTTGGAGAAAGGGAGCAGCATTTCCAGGTAGCAGCCTCAGGCTCATCCAACTCAGCTTCCCAAGGAGTTTTGTCCATGTTAGGGACAGGTCTCTTCCCCCTTCGAACCCAGTTTAAAGCCCTCTCGATGAGCCCTGCCAGCTTATGAGCGAGAATCCTTACCCTGCTATGAGACAGGTGAACTCCATCTGTCCCTAGCAGGCCTGGTGCCACATAAGCCTCCCCATGATCAAAAAAACCAAAATTATACCTCTGGCACCAGCCTCTGAGCCAGGTGTTGATCAGGTGTGTTCTCCTGATCCTCTCAGTATTCATCCCTGCCACTGCAGGGATTGAGGAGAACACTACCTGTGCTCCTGATCCTCTCATCAATCACCCCAGTGCCCTGATGTCCCTTTTAATTGCTTTCGTGCTTCTATCTGCAACCTCATTGCTTCCAACCTGCATGACCAACAGTGGGCAGTGATCAGAGGGCCAGTATCAGACCAGGGAGCTTCCTGGTGACATCTTTAACCTGGACCTCAGGGAGGCAGCAGACTTCCCGGTGTAAAGGGTCTGGTTGACATGTTGGGCCCTCTGTTCCCTTCAAGAGGGAACCACCTCTGACAATTACCCTCCTTCTTTTCTTATCTGAGGTAGTTGCAAGGCGTGGGGCCGACTGTCTCAGCTTAGGCCACCCCTTGGATGGACCTTCACCTTCCTCCTTATTTTCCTGGCCCTCTAGCTCCAGTGCCCCATATCTATTGTGTAAAGGCAATTGGGAGGGTGAGGAAGGCCGGGAGGGGATTTGCCTGCCCCCCCCAGGCTGGGACCTGTTTCCATTCTCCCCCTTCTCTTAGGTCCTTCCTTTGCCCTGCTGGCAAGAGGGGAGGGCAAAGGAAGGGACCTATGAGAAGGGGGAGAATGGAAGATCCCCCATGCACTCCACTGGCTGCACAGGGACACGCGCCAGCAGCTGACACCACAAGCCAGCGGTGCCTACACCCCCTGGGTGATTCCAGCAGCTGGCACCCAGCCCACCCATGCCAGCCCCCAGGAGCTGGCACATCATCCTTTCAGGTCACATACACACAGGACAGGGAGTGAGATTACGCAGAGAGATCATTACGAAAAGATTTACTACGAAGACATGAGAAGACAGGACAGACATCATTGGTGTCCTCCTCCCAATCTCACAAGTTGGGCAGCGGGTGCTCAAATCACGGGAGCCCTCTACATCTGTGGCCACTTGGGCCTGAAGCCACCTGCTGTGAGAAGTCGTCCTGCTCGTCCAGAAAAGCTCCGGCAGGCTCTCCCATTTCTCCAGCCCTCTGCTGAGGAAGCAGTCATGCACAGTTCCTCAGTGGAGCTTTGGATGGGCAGTGGCACTCCAGCATTGGTCAGGCGACCGATGGTTTGCAGTCACCTGGCTCTTTTTTGTAGCTGCTTGCTAATGAGACACAGCATAGCAGTGCTAGGCTTGGGCCTCTCCTGCTCCTCCCACACTTCAGGAGAGCTTGCCTTCCCAGAAAACAGTTCTCCTCTTGAAGGACCCTGCATTACCTCTCGAGGTCCTTCAGGGCACTCTGGAGGTGGGCGTTCTGCTCCAGCAGCCTGCTGGGGCTTCTACCAAGCAGACAGTCCTCCTGCTGCCCTGTGGTCTGAACACCCACCTCCCCCACAGACTGCCCGCTGCCAGTCCTTCCTTGTGGTGGGGAGTCCAAGCAGCATGGCACCAAGTCTTGCCCCACAGCCTCAGGCAAGACTTGCATGTCATTCCCTTCCTCCTGGAGGTGAGTGTCTTTTAAGCTCTGTCAGGTTTTCCGCTGCCTGTCTCCACCGTGGGAGGGAGATGCCAGGAGGGTCTCCACAGAGCAGGGCGCGATGGCCCCAGTGCCCAGGAGGGTCTGCAGGTGGTGCCAGGCCGTAGCCTTGGGTCAGGCCTCAGTGCAGGAAGCGGGCATCATCGCGCCATTGCTGCAGCATGCCCTGCACCTCACGCAGTTCAGCCTCCTTCGAGCGGATCTCCACC
>NW_010115784.1:31717-55378 GCF_000699245.1 Pterocles gutturalis | reverse complement strand
GAGAGTGTCTATTTTTTTCCCCAAAAGGCTCAGATAATGTTTAAATTGATAAAGAGACAATGTGTTTCTGCAGCTGCTTTTGGTTTAGTTTGTCATCAAATGTATTTATTTGTTAGAAAACTGCCAGCAGGTTCATATAGTCTTTTTTTTTATTTTAAATTTCTTTTCATTTTCAAATACCATAGGAACATTGCACTTGTGTTACGTTAATCTCTTCTTACATTAAAACTGAAATTGCATTTGTTATAAGTAATCATAAACTGACAGACTTGAAAAGCTAACATTTGCTAGCTTCAAAGGAAAGAGAACTGGTGATAAGTGAGGTTGTGAAAAGTCAAATTAAATGTTAATTGATGCAAGGGCACAAAGCAGTGAGGCACTTATTTTAGATGTGGGCACTACATTTGTCAGACTTGACAAATTGATCACTGTGGTTTCATGGATACTCTAATTTCTCTTCTCTTCATCTTCATTTATACGAAGAATAAGCTGTTGGGGAAAAAATGGTGGTTAGACTACATCTAAAGCCAACTGCTTGTTTTTAGACTGATACAAAACTGCAGGTAAGACTCAAATGCCATTGTGCATACCTGAAGTGTTTTATTTAGGGAGAAGTGGTGATCTAAAGAACAGTACTGAGTAGTCCTGATAATTTGTATAAAGAGAAAGGACATTCATGTACTTGGGGAAACAAATTGAAAATCCTGTCTTAATTGTCATATTGCATTTAAGTTATGTGAATTTGCATAAATCCTGATAAAAACTGCATGATTCTTTTCAGTATCATCACAGAATCGTAACTTTAATTCTTTGTTTTATATATGTATTAACAAGTAGTTGTTACCAAAATTAAATCAGATGTTAGGGGCCATTCTTCTTTTCTCTTGTTTCGTGCTCTCTCTCCTTAATAACCTGAGATGAATCACAGACTGTTTAGAATTGTGTAATGCTTAAAATAGGTTGCAGAAGTAGGACAGATACATGAGCATACATTAGCATATTTGCATTGGCCTTCAAAGTAAGCTGATTTTGCAAAGAAAAAAAAAAAGAGGGGGAGGGGGCACGACACACAAAAGTCGTCTTTTTCCTGAAAACTAAATTCTCTTGAATTCTAAGTCAGTGCGTCTCCATCCTTGAATACTGTGTGCTCAGCTGAGGAAATCTTTGGAACAGAAAATAGCAAGACTCAGGCCCTTGTCTTCAGATTTCTCTTAGCTCAAAGCCAAGCTCTGCCCAATCAGCCTGAATTTTGTGTCCTCAAAAGGAAAAAAAATAGCCAGCATTTTCTCACCTGCTCACTTGACTTGTGTTAGGATCCCTTTGGGACCACTTGAGTGAGTAATGTGAGTGGGGTTCTGCTCTGAAGCTCCTAATATAAAGTCTTCAAAAATTAAATGCATATCTGGAGTCTGAAAGCAGCTCCTTTATAGTGATAATTTTTGTGCAAGTAAAGCTGTAAAGAAGCATAATAAAGATTTAAATAATGAAGCAAGGAGGCAGTAAGTGATGCCTCTGAGAAGTCTTAGTAATATTAGACCATGGTTTTAGGTTTCTGTTGTTGGGGCTGTATAGATGTGAGGGGATAAAGAAACCTCGCCCTTCTTGGTAGCTCTTCAGTGATGTCAAACCTTGCAGCCCTACCACGTCTTCAAAGGCTCCGGCTAGTGGTGGAGAGAGGAGGACTTCACAACAGATGCCTGGAGGAGCATCTCACTTGCTCCTTAAGTGTATGGATACTTAATTTTTTTAAATGGAAAAAAAAGGATACAAAACCTGCCAAAAAACCCCAACCCATTTGACATATAATTATGTTGTCACAAATGCAGACTTCTACTCGGGTTTGCTGGCTGGCTTCCCTGCAGCTTTCTGACATTCTGGAGAACATAATCTTGCATGAAACTCAACTGAATCTCTCATCTGCAGAGCTTGTTGGTGCTTAATTTTATAGTGTGAGAACTAGGCTTGGGTCCCCCATTAATGCTGGAGTTGACCAGTTGATATTGCCTTTGCTAAGTAGTCAGATGAGTCAGCATTGCCTTTGGCTCAAACCCCAAATATTAATATTTTAGTATAAATTATGAGAAGGCTTGCAGCAATCTGCAAAAATACCAGGGACCTCTTGTTCATTCAGTGTCTCCTCAGCATCTGAACCCTGTTTGTTGGGATAAATGTAGAAACCACCCATATTTCCTTTCATGAACTTTTTATATACTAAACCAAGACAAAAGCAAAAAACTCGAACAAAAAACCAAGACAAAAGCAAAAAACTCAAACAAAAAACCACACCAAAAACAACAAAAAAAGCTCACAAAAACCTAACCAAAGTCATCAGGTAAATGTAATTAATGTGTTGAGTAATCCAGGTGAAATAAGCCAGTACCTGGATAGCTGTGTAAGAAATTAAAGGACAGTCTTTGTGAGCTGTTAGAAAACAGAAGAAAACAGGACAACACTAACTGTGCTGGTAACTGATTTTTCTTTTATAAAGGCTTCTAGATTTATCCAGAAACATGTCTAATAATTCTGGTGCAAGTCATTTGAGATATTTCTGTTCAAGGGTCACTCTATCAGCAATGTGTCAACTACCTGAAAAATTAATGTTTAAAAATAGGTATTAAAAATAGAGGCCAAACAAAAGGCTGGAGATGCATGCCTGAGTCAGAAGTTGTATGTTGTTTCAGCTGGACTCATGAAGAGGTTCTTGATGTTTGCAGTATTCTTTTTTAAATGTGAAAAGGTGAGTTGTAACTTGCTCAGAGGGCAGTTGCTTTTGTCTTGTGATGACCTTCTTATATATGTGAGTCCCTTATAGAATCATAGAATGGTTACGGTTGGAAAGGACCTTAAAGATTATAGAGTTCCAGCTCCCCTGCCTATTTATATAGATATCTAATGACTTTTTTTTTTTTTTTTTAATTTCCCCAACTCAAAGTTTGAGTTTCTGGTTGTGAACTCACACTGAAAGCACAGGGAACATACATTCCCCCAGAGTGTGCCAAAATCAGCCAGTTTCTCCCAGCTTTCATCATTCTGTCTTCCATTGCTGCAAAATCCTCCGCTGCCCTGACTGCAGCACTCACCCGTGTGCTGCAGATGTCTGCTTTGTATTCTGCCCTGCTTCCCTGCAGGGAGCTCCCATTGATGCTGGGGAGCTTTTTGCATGCAGAGAAAGCGATTGCAAGCTCAAGTGGTGATCAGAGTGAACTTTTGCCCTCAATATTTGATCTAATGCTGTATAATTGTTTATATAAAGAAAAAACGTGAGAAAAAAATCAACGCCCCTTCCTCCTTCTCCAAAAGACATTATTAATTTACCACCATCTAAATTTTCACTGCAATGTATAGGCTGGATATTTTCTTTGTTTTTGTTTGTTTGCAACAATTACTCATGAAGGGTTACGAGAGACTTGTGTTGATGTTCTCCAAGTTAAACTTGTAATTCTTAACTCATGCATGAGGACTACTGAGCTTTGCAATGTATGATGACATTGCAGAAAGTCTTCCATGTTTTGCAGGTGGTTGGGAACTGCTCTTTGGTTTCTAGCCTTTCTGATATGAGTTTGCTGACTGGCTACTGTTTCTTTGTTTTGCTGTCTATCTTGATTTTTGGTAGTGGCTTGGTGTGGTGTGATCTTTTTTGAGCAATAACTTCTACCTGTCCTAGTAGTGCCTTACTGTTTGAGGGTTCTGGTCAAGTGGTTAATGAAAATACAGTATTTCTTGGACTGATTACTGCTGCGCGTCAAGTTATGGCAAATTAACACCCTTACTGTAGGTTAATTCACCCAAATATATAATTCAATGTCTCTGTTTTAACTTTTTCATGAATTGTTTGTTTCTGCTTAATTTACTTCACATAGGTTAATTGCATAAATTTTCATTTCATGTCACATAAATCTCTTAATTTCATGTCTCCCTTAAGCTGTTAAAACCCCATAAAGGTATGTCCTATTTTTTGTGTGTGTGTACCTCTTGATACAAGTTAATGCCCCATAGACCTGGGACTGTAGCTAATTTAAAGTATGTTGGATCCTTCTGCTTTGTGTCAATGCAAGTTGTATTCCAGATATTTTTAAAAATGTATTTTTTATGAGGCAATAAAGTAGCCTAATAATTCTGGATGCCAGACTTGAAGTGTGTGAATAAATATGGCATACAGTGAATATATAGTCTCAATACTTTGAGCTGTCATGTTGTATGCCTGTGTTTTGTTTTTTTCTGTGTATATTGGAGCTTATGATAACATTCTTTAATATTCAACAGACTGTAATGAACATCATGATGAACTTCTCTGTTGCTTGGTTTGCAGAGGAGCAGGGCAGGAACTGGCTGCAGTGGAGGGGGGGAACACAGTCCTGATGGGTTTGAAATACTCCTGGGACAGTGCCAGAGTTGTGCTGAACTCCAGGAAACTGTAGGGCAGTAGGATATGTGTTGTATGCATTACAACAGGCAACGTTGTAATGAAATGGATTTTAAGTAATACATTTTTATATAGAGACTTAGTGATGCCACTAAAGGTGGAAAAAAAAAAAGCAAGTGGTCAGAAAATTCCATTTAGCACAGTGGTGCAGCCTCTTGATCCCAAACTGGTTGACAAAGCTACCTGCTCTGGTTATGACAAAGATCTCTTCATGCAAAGAGAAAAGAAATCGGGCCTTGTGTTAGGGAATTGTTGTGGTGTTTGGAGTTGCTTGGTAGAATTTGCAGGGTGCGTTATCATGATGACATTTCAAGACTCCAGCTATAAAATCGGGAAACAAAATAAGAGCTTGAGAACCTGGAACAGTTTGGTAAACAAGGTAATTAATGTGTTTCCTCTGTAAGCATACACACAAGTTCAGTCAGAGAAAGGAAATTGAACCGGACCCTTCTCTTAATAGATAGAATTTCATTCTGCTCCCCTTCTCTGTGTGAAAACTTCTCATCTTTTGGAAAATTCAGAATAGCTCATCCTGCCTAGGCTTTGTCATCAGCCATCTCTGTGTGCTTCTTTCAGCTTTCAGGGGAAGAGCAGGCTTGGTGCTAGGGATGAATTTTTGTTGAGGGATGATGCTATTTGGTTGAGTAAAACACTTAGGTGAGATGCTTGTTTTATGTGTTTTCCTAGAAAACTAAATAAATAGCTGGGGAGACAAAGTCACCATTTATGAAGTGTAATGACCGACCATTGAGATGCAGCAGTCACCTCTCTTTAAAACATGAAATGCTCAAATATGGTTGTGTATGTGCATGCATATAAAGATGTATTCCAGGGTACTTTTTTATTTTTTTATCCTAATTTTCTACTTTTTATTATGCTCATTGTCTTTCCATTCCTTTCCTTAGCTGATTTTTTTTTCCTTAAGCTCTGGTTTTGTTGCCCCCAGATGCTCAGCTGTGTACAAGAGCACAGTATCCCTGCCTGGGCTATGTGTGGCTCATGCATAGACCTTCTCATTCTCCTTGCTGCTTTTCTTTTTCACTAAAACAGAGTAAAATTCAATGGATGTAAATTGGTTGACTTAATGTGAAATTAACCACTGATTAATTTTGGAATCTGTATTTCATGTCATTTAGTCCCCTCCCCTCAAAAGGTTGAAAAAAAACCTGCAAATCCAACTGCAACAACAATAAGTTACTCCTGTACTACCATAGAAAATATTTTATTTCAGGCTCTATTTCATTTTCAAAATATGTTTCTGTTTGTCTTGGGTTAATATCTGAAATAGATGGTCTGTTTCTCAGTGTGTGCAACAGCTTGTGTGGATGAGTGAAGGAGAAGACAGTGAGTGAAGCAGTTGCTCTATTGTAGCCAGCAGGGAAAGGGATGATATAAAAAAAGATTTAAAGGATTTATCAGTACCTGCTATTGCAGCTGAGCTGCTACAGTGAATGAAAGCTGTTGATACAGAATAGGATCATTAACTGACTTGTGGCTGAAGCAATATTTGCAATGAAAGAATCTGGATTTTAAACATGTATATGGCTATAGATGGTTGTAATTACTCTCCTTTTGATGACTGCAGTAATATAATAATTTCAGAAAAATAATTTCTAGGATGCAAGTTAATAGGATAAAGACACAGATAAAATCCTGACCAAATATCTGGTCCATGCATAACAAATACCTGCAGCTCACCCTGCTGTTTGGGCTCTCTCATGATCAACAAATAATATTCTCTCGTGCATCTCTGCACACCCAGTAATCCAGCTGTCTGGAGCTTTGCCAGGCATCAGCTTCCTTGATTGCTGACAGAAGTCAATGACAGAAGAAATCGTCCCTCTAAGCTGCCTGTTGTCCTCTAACTGCAGGATTAGTCTTCACAATAATAACATAGATCGTTTTCTACTAAATGTTTAAGTGACCCTTACTTCTATCCCTTTCCTAAGGGATGCTATTACTTAAACTATTAGTACATGTGCTGCTTAGTTTTCCCTAATGGAGAATTAAGCAAAGCAAAAATCTAGGCTTAAGGTTATTCTGGTTTTATAGTTGTAGTTCTGTTTCACTATACATGGTGTTGTGTTAGCAGGCTGTTGTGCTGGGCAACTCTGTCTCAAGATGTGAAAGTGATGTGTGCTGAGATGATGGTAAGACTCCTTTAACCTTATCTACACAGGCTAATTAATGGCCAGAGCATTTGAATTATTTTCAAAACAAGATAGCATAACATTTATTGTGGACTGTACTGGACATAAACAATATAACAGCTTATTTTTTTCAGTATAAAATTTTAATATGAACCCAAAAGGCCACAAAGTGAATCCAATCTCCTTGCACTCTTGATATTTCAATTTCACAGCCTTTCTTGTGTGTTTTACTTTGTTTTCAGTGGATCTTTTTGCTTTGAAATCTTCAGGCGATTTTGTGGGTACTGGAGGATTTTGTGCTGTAATTTTCTTAAGGCCATTGCCAATTATATTCTAGGTCCTGCCTAACGTTTCATTCACCGATGAAAGTTAGAAAGGGCTTTTCAACAGCAGAATCAGGACAATTACTTCAGCAAAACTGCAGTACATTATCTGTGAAGTGTCAGAAGATGGCAGCCAATTTCTGCTGTTTGATCAGGATATTCAAGATTCTCCTCATTCAGTAAAAATAAAAACTCTGAGAAGAGGAAATGAGATGTGATGGTAATTTTCAGATTGCCTGTCAGTCCTAAACACGCTTCTATCCGTCAAGACAGTGACACAACGTTGACTTCTCTAGTGTTTTACGGTTAATTTGCATAACCCACATCACCTGTACTTTCTTCAGACTTTATAGCAATTTTTCCACATGTAATTCATAGAAAAACCTTCTGCATAGTGTAAGAAAAGGCTAAAGCAGTTGACTGTCACTGCATGACTCGTTATCAGAACATATACTGGTACTGCTGCACAACTCATGTATAGCTTTCCATAAAAGTGACTGCTATAAAATCAAAGCTCTTGTCAAATAAACCACACTGGTATTATTTTGTGCCTTTGTGTCTGTGATTGGGGTAATAAATAGTCACCAATAGGGTTTTTAGAGTTTTTGATGGCTTGGCGCTTGATGAATGGTTAAGCGAGTGTCTTTCTGTTTGCCAGATAAGGGGCTGCTGAATTTATTGCCCCTGGATTAGCAAGGACTTGTGTCCTTCTGGCTGTCCAGACTGAAGACAGGAAATATGGTGTTCAAAGGTTCAGACTTGTGAGCAAGGTTCATTTGGTGGTAAAGAGCTGAACGTGCATTTTCAGTTTAATGAGAAATTCCCAATAAGAACTTGTAGGACAAAGTCCCACAGGAAAAAAAAATTGTGTATTTACTCCTTTACTGCTTCTTGAGCTTATGTCAGTGCAATGACAAAGAGAACAAGTCTTTAAGTTATCTGACACTGTTGCTGGGAAAAAGGGATTAATGGTTTTAACTTTTGTTTAGGTTTGGCTGGGATGTAACCTGTACTGACAAAAGTGCAGGCACCAGTGCAGATCTACCAAGATCTCTGGTCTATGTGATAGCAGAGGATGGTTAGCCTGAAAGGAAAAGGCTTAAGGAAAAGTGAAGCAAAAATTGTAATGGAGTTTTTTTTAACAGAAATACAGGATAAGAATGTAAAACATAAATGAAGAGGACAGTGTTCTTGTCCTCAGTTACTACTGAAAGGTGTTGCTATCTCCCTTCTCCTTTGCTGCTCTATTTTAGTAGGAAGATTTAAAAGGGAAGGGAGAAGATGGGTTTATCCTCCTCAAAGGGATGGTAGAATGGTAAATAACTTCTCTGGGATTGATTTGTGCCCATAGGGACAACAAAATCTGTGTTTGGATAGTTTATTTTCATGTTATCTAAATGTATAAAAGGGCAATTAACAAGAAGAGTTCAATGCAACTTTGAAAGTAGTCTGAGATTGGGATGGTTGAACCTAGGGGACAGTCAGGAGGCAAGAGGCCCTCTAAAGACATTACTTGATGTAAGGCAGAGCTATCTTGTGTTCACGCTTCTGTAACACAAACGCCAGAAATCGTTCATTCTTGTTTGAAATCTGAGAAATTCCCCTACTGCAGTCAGGTTATGAACAGTGTCCCTGCTCGGTGGGTGTGCCGGGACTGATCTTCTCCATAATCCATTCATTTGCTGCATTGGAAGAACTGTGGTGACGTTGTCTCTGCTATATTAAAGGATTTTTATTGTATATAATGTTTCAAAATAAGTGAAGCAACTATTTGACCTAAAAGGTAATATTGGTTTAGTTAAGGACATACTTTACCTGTATGTTTTAGAAGAGTTTGTACCCTTTACATATTAATAATGCATAACAATTATTATAATTCTAGTGGATTTATAAATACATTTTTATAGTTATTTATAGTCCTACATGTATAACTGTAAATTGGAAGGCAAAAGACACTAAACTGGGAGAAATGTGTTCCTGTGACTTCCCATCACCCATCCCAAATTGTACAGTTGGATCTGTCATAGTGGTTCTAATGCAGATGTCTCAATGGCTTCTATACCAGTTATGGAAAACTTGGCTCTAACTGGGCTGATTAAGGAACATCCAGTTCCAGCAGTGTGGGTGTGCTTCCCAAAAATTGGTCCAAAAAAAAAAAAAAAAAAAAAAAGCTAGGACGTGCTCACTCCTCTTGGGCTACAATTAAACCTCTGCTTACCCTCCTACGTAGCAAAGCTCTGAGGCATGTTTTATGCTGGGTGATCTGTGTAATCTGTGCCCCACAAAAGTGAAAGTGTAGCTGTGATTCCACTGCAGCTGATGGGCTTAGGACTGAGTTAATTTTTTGTTTAAATGCTTCTGTTTTCTTTAGTTTTTTCCATAAATGTTTCATATCAACCATCAGTTGCATAGTGACTTCTCACAAACCCTGTGATATTAAAGTCTAAAACCAGTTAAAAATATCCTGAAGTGTGATCTGCAAAACTTTGCAGGTTGATCACTGTAAATGGAACATTTCTGAGTGAGACATTTCCTTTTGTCTGTGTCTTCAGCATCTCTGGAAGCTTCATCCCATATAAACCAGAAATATCTCCTGACTTAGGGCAGTGATATCACTTGTAGACTGGAAACATCAGACTGAAGGTGAACAGGCTTCATCTGATAGCATGCCTTACTGAAGATATCAGATATAGAGCAGCAACCTAGCCTTTTTGCTGACTTTTTTTTTTTGAGGGGGGGAAGTGGTTTATTTTTGGTGCATTTATCTTATAGCATTTTTCTGTGGTGTTTTATCAATAACTTAGTTGCATAGAGGGACCCACTCCCTGCCTGAAAAACTGATGATCTGGCAAGAGGTGAGCTATCAAGTGAGTGATACAGGCTGTGATACTGTACTACAGGAGAGGGAAGAGTCCAGAGTTTGTTTGGGAAACCAGTTTATCTCCTTGTGTATCTGATGTCCATTGTGGTACCTCTGCTGTGCTAGTGCCAGCATTGGCAGGAGAAGCTGGGAGAGAGCACAGACACAATTACTAGCCCAGGATTCGACCTCGGGTTTAGGATTGAGATCCAAATTGGCCAATGGTCTATTCCATATCATGCACGGTGTGCCCAGTATATAGGTGAGGCTCTGCCTGGAAAGTCTCTCTCTTCCCTGGTTGGCTCTCTCTGAGTGGTCCTTTTCCCAGGATTGTTTCCCTCCTTGGTCAGCTTTTGGTCTCGGATGCTCAGGCTCTTACCTCCATTCTGGGACTGCAGTTTTGGGACTCTTCCTGCTCCAGGATCATTAGCCAGGAACAGGCTGAGCCTCGGAAATCAGGTGGTGAGCAGTATCCCTGTATATCACTCATTTGTATATTTTATCTATTACTATTATTATAATCATTATTATTTCCAGTATTGTTGTAGTTTAGTTATTAAATTGCTCTTATCTTGACCCATGCGTCTCTTTTCCCTTCACC
Organism: Pterocles gutturalis; assembly: GCF_000699245.1. NCBI lineage: Eukaryota > Metazoa > Chordata > Aves > Pterocliformes > Pteroclidae > Pterocles > Pterocles gutturalis. The sequence goes on along the minus strand of NW_010115784.1, from coordinate 45,021 downwards.
CCTTTCTCTCCCCCCTTCCCGGGAAGGGGGAGGGTGAGCGAGCAGCTGCGTGGTGTTGGCTACCGGTGAGGGTAAAACCACAACACTGGAAAAAGTAAATGCTCAACAGAAATGGAGAGACAGAGAAAGAGGAGGATGAGGCTGAAAAAAAAATAGGCTTTGAGGTCAAGTTTTGGGAGAAAGGGTGGCAGTCACAGAAAACTCTATCTACTGAAATAGATTGCCTCCGAGAATGTGTTTTGTTCCTGGGACTGCAGGAAAGGTATCACTTTTGTTGACTAGTCTATCTATAATTAGGCTTCTAAGCTGCGGCCAAGGAGAGTGTGACTTCTCAAAGCAACGTGTGCCAAATGTATTGAATTAGTTAGAAAAAATGGGCTTTTGTTTACATTTTTGAGGGAGTTTCCTAATTATGTTAGGTTCAAGTGCTGAGAATGTCAGCAAGCAGTGAAAATAAACGGTTGATTAAAGAAAACTGTTAGATACCTTTCTCAGAGTAAAAGAGTTGACAGCATATCCCCAAGTGGCAAGGATATTATAACCAAAGGGGGCAAGTATAGTTAGCACCTAAAGGCTAAAGGCTAGTCATACAATAACAAGTGTATATCATTTATTGTGTAGAACAAATGCAGTTATGCCACCCTGCCTGTAACCTTCAACTCACCTACTTAAAAGAAAAGCTTTTCTTTCTATCCTTTTAAGATGTGATCTGAAATGTCACCTGAATGTAAACAGAATGAGTACCCTTTTTTTTTTTTTGTTAGGAATTCAGCTCTGATCAACTGTGAGGTTCTGTTCACACTTTAATTTTAGATTCTTATTGTCAAAAGTTTCTACAGAAAAGAACATTCACATTGAATATAGGAAGTCCTTTGGATAAACTTTACACATTGGTGGGTATCTCCTATGGCACCTCTGTTTCATTGCTTCCAACATAAAAATGATGTGCCTCATAACTTGATAGCCTGAAAGGTGGGACAGAATTGTAGGGTCCTGGACCAGATATCCATTTGCATGTACACATCTACTGATGTTATCCCACACTTGTGTCCATCTAGACTCTGCTGATGGATCCCAGGCAGAATTTTCCAATACGTCATTATTATTGCCAGAAATGTTAAGTTAAATGCAAAGTCAAATACTTTTGTCCTGTCCCCCACGGACAGAGATGTAGAACAAAATGTTTTCCTCTGAAATGACTTTTGCGTGTTTGATGCTATTATTGTATCCTTCCCCTTTTGCCTTACCTCCAGAATTTTCTGCTTTTCTCCTCACTTTGATCAACCTCTCATCATTGGTCCTCTTTTCTAGACCAACAATAATCGTCACTGCTTTTCTTATTTTTCCCGAAGTTGTCTCCAAAAGAGAACTTAGTTTTCACTTCATGCAAAATAAACCCAAAATTACTAAAAATCATGAAACAATAAGGGGTTCCAGTTTGGTAACTGCCATGTTCCCATGTTAGCCTACTGTCTGTTATCTCTTGAGTTTTTAAACACACATAGACCACAAATATCCCAGTGAGACACTTTATTTCATACTGTATTCACTGCTTTGACACATCTTGAAATTCTGATTAGAAATGTTACAAGTCAATCAGTTCTGAAGAAGAAAGTTTATTCTTTTCCTTAGTCTTCCATGCAGTCTTCAGCTTGGCTGCAATATTAGTTTCCAAGAAGTAATGTGCTGTCCTTAATTTCAGTAGTGAATGATCACCTCTGCTTTCATGAGTTGAAGTGGGTTATGAAGCAACATGGAACAGCATTTGATGTTGACATTTCCGCTATATGTTGATCTAGCCTTGCCTAAGTTCACTGTTGCTTTCTTTTTTTCTCTCTGGTTTGATTTCTTGGGATCAGTATAGGATAGTTTTGAAACTCCCTCAATGACCAGAAATTTTCAGTGGGACTGTTTCTCTAACATCACTGCAGAGCCTGCATACATGGGTGCTATGGGAGGAGCAGGGTCCTGGGAAATACTGAGGCTGGTTTCCTACCTGAAGTTCTTGCATGGCTATAGAGATGAATGAAGGTGGGAGGGAAAATAAGAGTTCTCATCCATCATCAAAGGATGGCAGGACTAGTCAATGCTCAGCAAGAGCTGTGACCCTGCGAGTTTTAGAAATTTGTTACAGGTCAGGTGAGAAGAGATGAAGACTGCCATGATAGATTAAACAGAATAGTTCAAATAAATCAGTATATCTAGACAAACGATGTAATTTCAAAATGTCTCCCTTTTGGAGGATGGCAACTGGTGATTGAGGTACAGACCGTGAATAAGACTGGCAAACTGAATTTTATTTCCTTGGACTGCTATTGAATGCCCAAAGAACAGGCTTGAAAATGTCTGCCCCATTTGGATTGAGGGCTTGCTCTTGTTCCAATTGCATTCTGTGAAAACTTTCCCTGTTCTTGAGCTAGTCTATTAGCTATCATCTACACTCTGCTTGCCTTTAGAAATCTTTAGGGATAGAGAAAAAAAGGAGGACATTTTCCATGTTGCGCAGTGTAAATATTTGCTGTGTGAAATTTGTATTTAGTTTGAAGCTGGATTCTTCCACAAAAGCTTTGCAAAAGAAAGGCTTATATTAGTACCATATAACCCTCTATCTGCACCCAGGGATACATAGAATTTAAGCATCCTACAACATAAAGCCAGTTTTTGCTCCTACAGATTTGGTTACAAGTAAATAAGTGAAATAGTTTTATTTACCCTCCACTGAGGGGACCAGCAGTGCAATTTTACGTTTGTGTTAATTTTACATGAGATATGAGTTTAAGGTACTTGTGCAATTTCTTTTTAATGCCTGTATAAATAAATTGCATTTTTAATGCCAATATGAGAGATACATTGGGTAATCCATTGCTTTGTTATTTTGTCTCAGATTTTATGGGCATGAGATAAAATTGAATTAATCTTTGTTAAAAGATGACCTTTTGAACAGGTTCCCTGCTGAGTGTTTTAATTATTTGAGCAGGTATTCGCAGCTTGAGACCCATGAAAGATTGATTTGCTTTGAGTGTATCAAAGAGAGTGGGTCAAATTAATCCCTGGTGTAACCTCACTGAAGTTGGTGCCATTTCTGGAAAAAAGGAACAATGAAAACACCCTTACAGGAATACCTATTTTGCCTGGGGGACTCTTCTAGAAAAATCTTATAGTCATGATATTTCAGTAGTGCAAACTTTGTTAGCTATATGAAGGGGTTTTTTTGTGGATGTGGTGGTTTTTGGTGTGGTGGGTGTTTTTTGTTTGTTTTTGTTTGTGGGTTTTTCGTTTGTTTTGGTTTTTTATTTGTGTGTGGGTTTGCTTGTGTGGTGTGGTTTTTTGTTTGTTTTGTTTTGTAAAACACCAGACAAGAAATATATTCCTTTATCAAAGAGCAGGGAGATGGTAGACCACCCTTGGTGCTAAGCCACCCAGTAAATTTACGTGTAGGTAGCCTCCACAGCCATTTTAGCCCTCTGGATGGTGTACAGCAGGATGCTGGGCTCAAACCGTGGTCCTTGCTCATGCAAAAGATGTCAGGATGGCTTTGGCTGCTGCTCCATGCGTGTGTCAATGCCCAGTGGTTGTTTCCCCCAAATCTGGGCAATGTGTATCCTTCCTGCCTGCATAAGCAGAAAAATTTAATTTAGTCTCCAAAGACTAAATTGTGGAGCAGGGGTTCCAGGAAGCCAATTATTAGTTAAACAGAGGATAATTGGATTTAATAAGAAAACTGTAAAGGGCCTAAGAAGTGGACCAAAGACACAAGAACAATAGGTTGTGTTGAAAGAGAACGTGTCTTGGGCTGGAGGGTAACTATCAGTGGAATTCCTCAGTGACTGGTTTTGGACCAATATTATTTAATGACTTTGGCACAAAAGTCAAACTGTGCTAATGAAATTTGCTGATGACATAAAACTGGGAGGCAGTGTCAGTGCTGAGGAGGATTGGATTAATTAGGCAGAATGAGATGACCTCAAAGACTAGAATAATAGAATTAGGATAAAATTGAGTAGTGCAAGTTCAGGGTCATGTCCTGGGGACTAATGAGATGAATGTCATTCCACAACAACAGAAAGAGAGACCTTTGGACCCCTGAGTTGATCACAGGATGCTTTTGACCTGTTAATGTGATGCAGTGTGTTGTGAAAGGTGCTGTTGAGTTCTCAGATGAAATCTGTCTGGGATTGTGGTTACCTGTGCTTGGGGAAAACCCAGCTGGGGCTGGAACAGATGTCTGGAAAGGCTGCCCGTCTGATTGCGGCTGGGAGAGCTGCTGCCACCAGAAGCTGGAGCATCTCTGCTCGTTAAGCTGAGCAAAATGAAGACTGAGAAGGGGAGGTGATTGCTCTGTGTAAATACCTTGGGGGATAAAGAAAAGAAGGGGGGAAACTGTTTTTGTCAGCTGGATGAGGGGATATAAACTAGTTTTGAATAAATTTAAGCTGGAAATAAACGGAAGACTGCTTACTGTTGGAGCACTGGGAATACTGGGCAAGAAACAGAACTAGCTTTATGAGGGACAAGGCTGAAGGTCTTCACCAAGGCTATGGTGAAGGTTACGACTGGTAGTAGGGAGGGAGCTGGTTTTGATGGCTGTGTTCCAGCTCTCTCTTTCTAGTAGTATAGAGCTCGGAGCATCCTGATGCTCAGTGGTGTTTCATGTACCCCTCAAAGTAATCTACAGATGTGTCTAGACAACCATCACAGCATTTGAATAGCTTGCTGGGATCCATAGAGGTCTTAACACCCGTATACAGAGGGGGCATTGCTAAAATTTTTAAGCCTGTCTCTTCTGCATTCTGAGCTGTGTCTGCCTCTTGCAGAGATCAAGTATGTTGATATGGAACAACCTTTGGAGGGGCTGAATTTTGAAGTAATGCTTGGCTGGCACCTGCAGTGCAGACATATTTTCCATAACTTTTTTTCCTAGCAGATTATTTTCTGTAAACTTTTCATTTTATAGCGCGCACGGAAAAGGCAGTTGGAAGAGGCAAGGTTCATCTTGAGTGCAGCGTCTATTTTAGTGAGGAAGACTATATATGTTGTGGCTATAACTCAAAAAAAAGACAAGTAGCAGATGGTTTTCCGAAACGCCATTGGGCTAGTCAGTCACACTGCAGGATTGTGACACATTGCAAAGAAATACCAAATGTTTCTTGGACACATCTGGAGAGAGAAGTTCTTCCCTTGTCTTCACTTGACAAGTGTGGCCATGCATGTATGGGAATAAATGTGAAAGGTGACTTGCTGTGCCTATACATGTTTTTAATGACTGTACTCTTGACACTCCAGGGGCTCTCAGACCTACTCTAACATGCTTGGGTAGCCAAGAACCCCAAATTAAAATAGCAGGAGACAAATCCAATTAGAAAACTGTTACTGGCTTGCGAGTCCCATACACTCTGCATCTGAAAACTGCCTTTGAGTCCTGTCCATGCTCATCTGTCTCAGCACCAGCAAGGTACAGAACCAGAGGACTTGAAAGCTTTTGGAAGCTCTTTGGACTTTAAATTGTCCTTTGGGAAACAATATAAATAGAGTGGGACATGCAGCAGTGATATCTATCCTGCTGCAACAAGACACGCACTGTAGATCTTTGGAAGGCTTAGTTCATTTATCAGGTCTTTACAGCAGTCCCCACACTGGTTTAGAGAAAGACAATTAAGGATTTGCAGATGTTGAGATGTCCTTGATTAAAGAAATGTCGAGAATTGGTTTTTTTTTTTTTTTTTTTTTTGTGTAGCGTACATGGTTACATAGATAAGCTCTGCTTCATCTTTGGAACCTGTTGGAGCCCAGTAGCTAGGAATTACCCAGGTATTGACTGAGGGGGGACAGCAGAGGGGATACAGCAGGACTTCGTTTTCTTAAGTGGGCATGGTGTTGAAGCCCCTTAGACAGCAGTTTGGTTGTCATGAAGGGGAGAAAGACACAGTCCTGGCCTGTTTTTAGCTTGTACGGATTTTGATGGAGAACCCTTTTGGTTTTGGTCATGTTCTTTAAAGACCACTAAAATACCCAGGTGAATTAAAGAATGTGTAAAATATAGTATATGTAACACTTATTTTCAGGTCCTACTTTAAATTTGGTTTTTGCTTTTGGAACATGGGGTTTCTGAATATCTTCTTCAGTAATATGTTCTTTCCATTTGTATAAGGCCAACCAAAAGTGCCTTTGAAATTTGGCAGTCAATTATAGATATCCTTTTTTATTTCCCACCCTTCTATAACTGTTTTTACCAAGGCAACCCCATGGGGGTTATTGAGGGCATGGAGCTGCAGGGCTCAGTGCGGCGATTAGCTTCTTGATACATGCACAGGTGCTGTACAGCATCCCTCAGTGGGTACTTTGCTCAGCAGCACTGGGTGTTAATGCTTTTATTTCTGTTGCCTGATTTCCGTGGTCTCCTCAAATCTGCACAGAATATTATCTGGGATCTTTGAAACAAACAAGCAGAAACAAGCAAGCAGTTGTGGATGTCCCATCCCTGGAAGTGTCCAAGGCCAGGCTGGATGAGGCTTTGAGCAACCCGGTCTAGTGGAAGATGATGCCCCTGCCCATGGCAGGGGGTTGGAACTTGGTGAGCTTTAAGGTCCCTTCCAAACCCTTCTATGATTCTAAATCCTTTTCCTGTGTCCCCTGATTTCTTTGCTGCTTTAGAGTTCACACTACTACCAGGACATCTTGAGAGGTTCACTGGCTGTTTTTGTTGCATCTCAGCTATGGTTGCTGTGTCTTTCACAATGCACTTCCAGCTCTCTCATCCCTCCTGGTGTGGTGGATCACCAGTTCAATGTTTAACATGGTTTTAAAGATGAAGGATGACAAAGTGAAGGGATCCAATGGATTCCCACTGTCACCAGGTGGCATGGGTGCTGGAGCTGCAGAGCTGGAGGAGGTGCTGGGTGATACAAGTACTGATGTGTTATTGTCCCCGGTAGGGCACATACCCTTTATACAAAGCATTTGGAATAAAACAGGGCCATGGGATGAGCAGGGTGGCGCTGTATCCCTCGCCACGGCAGCTTCCCTGGTGCGTGATGCAGGGTCAATGGGGAACCATAGACCCATGTCTGGATCTGTCTGTTGCTGCTGCAGAGCTGCCCGCTTGACTGGTTGGGGGATGTTTGCTCATTCACGATTTGCTTTTTAATGAATGCACTTTCAGGAAAGAATTTGACTGCTTTCAGAGAAAAACCATAGCCTTCGCAATTTTTCATTGGAGCTAAACTGAAGAGGAAAAGTTTATAAAGAACCCCTGGAAGGGTTCACCACTACTGTGTTGCCGTGATTTGTTTGCATCAGAAAATGATTTTTGACCGCTGTGTCTGTGTCAGGAGTAGGTATAAACCTTTTGTAATGAGGCAAACACAGATTTCATTGTTTGTCTCTTGGAAGCCGTTTCTTGAGCATAACCTGGGAGTGTTTGACTTTCCCAAGTGCAACCAGTTATAGCCCTGTTTTGCTAATATGTTTTAAATTATTAGTTTGTTATTTTAGTGTAATTATATTCTAAGACCAAGTCTTCTCAGAATTAGTTTTTGTTCTGTTTTTACAAGTAAGTGTTATTTGCTTTATGTAATTGTAGATCTTCAGTTGCCTTGGCAACGTAACACAGTTTTAAATTTAGAAACTAATTTGTTTTCTGTCACTTTGTTCTTTACTGTTAAGGAGAGAAGCTGTTTGCTATTAAATAAAACCTAAGAAGTAGGAGATATAAAATGTGTGTTTAAAAAAAAAAAACAAAACACAAAACCCAAACAAAAAAACCCCATATAAAATATCATGGAGCACTCACTTGTAGATGAAGGAGAACGCACTGGCAAGGCCAGGAGGGAAACTCCTCTGTTCCTTAAGAATTAAGAGGAAGCTTCTTTATGCTTTGTGTTTCTTTATGTATTTGAATGGCTGTGTCCCTGCCCTGCTCTAGCAAGAGCATGGGATACCATCAGCTGCCATCTTCCCAGGTAGGACAGAAGAGAGCACATAGGTTAACTTTAGGGAAATATTTCATGGGATAAATGGGTGCAGTTTGAAGTGAAATGTTTGCTCTGCTGTGTTTAAAAGAGTATGGGATGCAAACCAGTCGTGGTCCAGGAGCCATGCGGACACATCAGCGTGGCTCTGTACCCAGGTATTGCCTCCTGCTCATAGGCCAGATGACTGAGTGCTTTTGTATACGTGTATGTATATCTATGTATAGAAATATATACAATGGGTGTGCTGCAAGGGGGTATGTAGGGCCAAGAGGACAGGAATTCCAAATTCCTGAGTTTATAATTCCATTTCTGCCATTGACTTTGTGCCCTACAACAAGGAAGGTCACTTGGTTTCTCTAATTTTTGCCTGAAATACTGACAATATGCAAGGTACTGAACTTAGCACGTGGAAAATCTAGAAGTGAGACTTGCTTCCAGAGAAACTCCCCTTTTGTCCTCTTTCCTACAATGGGGAAATCTAATCTGTTTGCATGCCTGGCAGGTGTTTGTTTAACCTGTTCTTAAAAACTCCTCCTGAGGGAGATCCCTAAATAATCTCTTCCACTGATTAGCTCACATCAGTAGTAAAAAAAAAAAAAAAAAAAAAAAAAATCACAATATCCCAGTTAAATTGTCTCTGCTTCTGTTTAAGCCCATTATTCTTGTACTGTTCCTGATGGATATGAAGAAAAACATCTTTCCCTCTTTACTGCAGGAAGATTTTCCATGTTTAAAGGCTGCTGCCAGGCCTCTACCCCCACCATGTGATGCAATTTAGGAAACCATGCTTAAGCTCTATAGCATCTTACTTTTTTCCACTTAAGGCCAGGAAGTTTTGGCCCTGTTTCAGAAGTAACTTAGATGTGTGCTTGACCTTGGAGGGACTCGAGTGTGTTCTTGAGTCTAAATACATATGCAAGCGTGTCACTGCCACAATTTTGTGTTGTGTAGATTAGGTAAAATGGAGATAGAGTAGTAACTTTGGACGATTGGTGGTTTAGGCTACTGGCTTACAAGTGAAAAAAAAAAAAAGAAAAGGGAGCAAGAACTCAAAACACTGGTCAGTGTTACTGTGCAACGACTCGAGAGGTTGTTACAAGGGTAATTCATTCTGTGTGCTGTTTTGATATTTCTGCATTACACTGCTATACTTTGTGTGTCTTTTTATAAAATATATTGAAGGAGACAAGATTGCAAAGTTAGATGGGACTGAGGTGTACATCATCTCACAGCAAAAAGCTTAAGCCAGTGCTCAGAACTTTCCAGTGATGTTAGTAGAGGCTTCCTCAGGAAAAAACCCTGGTATTCATCTTCTCTTGATGACTTTTGAAGCTTTCAGAGCGTCCTTAGAAGTGCAGGCATCTGGCTTTAGTCTAACTGGTCGTGCGCGTGCCAATCTTTAACTTGTCTGTGAAATCATGGAAATGGAGTGTAGATACACAAAGAAATATTTTTAGATGCACACCTGCTTTCATGACCATGTTATTAGACTTTTGCTTTCTAAAAAAAAAATATATATATCTGTAGAATTAGGAACCTGACATCATTACTAATAAGTGGGTCAGTCTGCAAATGGATAATGAAGGAATGAAAAGAAGGTGGAATAAAAACTCCTGCTGGCAGAGATGGATTGCTGGGCTGAGCGTTGCTGATGATCAGTGTTGCTATGCAGCCACGCTTTTAATGGCTCTTTATTCAGACGCTTAAAATAGATTATTTGTGACAATTCAGGACACTACTAAACATGCATTGTCACTCTGTGCCAAATATGTCAGAGAAATAAAATAATAATTTTCTAAAGTCCTTCTGGGAATGCTCCATGGCAAAGCAAACTGATTTTTAAGGAATGACAGAGTTTCCTTTATCTTAACGCTTTGTCCGCTGTGGGTTTTGTTGGAGATTTAATTCGGGCTATTTCTGTAGCTTTGTAGCTTTGGATTAAAATGGGATGTTCCCTTGGAGACAAAGGTGGTATTTCATATTGCATAATACAATGGGTTCGGTACTCTTTTTGAACAACATATAAATCAGCCTGGAATCTTTACAGCAAAAGGGAGAATATCAAATATTGATGTTACTTACTGTAAAAGTAGGTCTTTCAGATTAATTTTTTTTAATAAAGTAGAAAGACAGAGATGTTTAAATGACTAGAAAAGTACGCTGGAGAATTCAGCCAAGTAGTTGCAGTTTTGTGTTGGAGGAGATGTTTTTGTCCTGTTTACATTGGTGCTCTCAACGAGGGCTGGCCAAAACCAAAAGTCATTAGTCAAAACTTCTCACTGGACATCCCACCAAGCCCCAGTGCTGTCTACAGTTCTGCAGAATATGCTAATGCATAGTATTCAGTAAGGATTTATTTTACCCTGTAGGCTTGTAGCCTTTGTATCAACATCTGAAATTGTGACTTGATATCCTACAATGCTCAAGCCTGGTTTGTGATAGGAGCCTCAGCTAAACTTCATGCAACCTTTACATCTGTTAAGTATTTAAAAATAATATCTATCTTGTAAAAGCCTTATTTTCTACACAATAAGTTTGATTTGTGCTTTTTAAAAAATGTTTTAGGACCTGCTAAACTGATAATGTAAGAATAATTTTGAAGTTTTTGTATTCTTGGAGATAAACTTATGTAGATGAAACTAATTCTGTAGACCTGTATGCGTCAGTCACCAGTATGTATAAAGCACTGCATGAAGTTAAACACTCAGATTGCTTTAGCATTTTAACAAGAGTGACAGAGAGAGGACTGGCAGTGTCATGGCGTATGTTGTTTGATTGTGATCTATGGTCTTAATACATTAAACAACGTCAAATTTATCCTTCAGAGTTTTATTTCTATAGAGACAAGTAGCAATCAGTGTAGAGGAAAGGAAGCTGGGACATTGCAGTTCTGTAAGTCTGAATTAAACTCAGATTAATGCTGCACTCTCCACAATGCCACTTTTATGTAATAAAAATCAGATCTGAAGCAGTCTGAGTACTGTCTGTTTGTGCAGGTAGGTGTGCAGGAGAGCAGACACTGAATCCTTCAGGTTTTTGGCTCTGTTCATTCCAGGGAATAAGCTGGTCTTTTTCTGCCTGTCTCTTAAGGGGGCAAATAGATGAAGTCATGGAGCTTCATTGCAAAAAACATAAGTCTTAAGTACTGCTTTTGGCTTTGGAAGTGTCCTGCCAAGATTTTTTTTGACTTCACAGAGGATACGTACCAGGTGAGTTCAATTTACAGGTGCCTGCTTTTCTCATAGTCTCTCCTTCTGCATAGCTGCTGTCCACTGTCATATTCAGCTTTTGTGAAATGCATTTATGTGGCATTATTCAAGAGTGTGCTGAGCTGAAAATTTGATCAGGCATCACAACATGTAAAGTAAAAGCATACAAAGTAACTTTAATTTACAAAAATAATCTGTAATTTTCATTACTAGTTTGAAAACTATATACAGGATGATAGTCCAAAACAATTTCTGTGCACAGAACAGATAGTTATGTTTAAATAGATTTTAAACTCTGATTAAAGTTTCTGTATGACAGAAAAGTACACTTATATAACTTTTACATTGTACTCAAATTAAAAAAGAAAAAGTAAGAATTGAGCCTGTGCATAATCTTAAACAGGAAAGAGGTGGGTGTCAATTTTGTAATCCCAATGCCTGGCATTGAAAGACAAATCTGAAAAGCAGTGTAAAGGAGACCCAGTTACAGTCTGGATATGTTTTGTGTAAGCAGTTCCCCATGTTGAAAGGCATTATACTGAAGTCTGCCTAATAAAGCCAAGTATCTGGGAACACAAATCATTTAATGTTCCCTATTTCTTTTGTGTTCTTTCACGTTTAATTATGCCATCCGTTTAGCTGTTGTGAATGCAAAAGTCTGCATCAACTGAACGATGCTTTGACAGAGATGCTTGTATCTGTCCAACTTAGAATGTCTTTTATATCAGTCTGTAATTTCCTGCCTTTTAATTTGTTTGATAAGTATGCCAGTAGTTCTCATTTCATGGTGTAGGAGCGGAAAGTCTTGCTGAATGATGTATACCGATGTGATGAGACCGAAAAGCATGCATTTCCCCATGTTTGACCTGCTGTGCACAGGAGTGCTGGGACAACATCTACCTGTCCTACCTAGCATCTTGCCATTGGCATACACCTTTCTGGGTTAACCCTTGGACATGCAGGCCCACAGGAGTTCATCAGCATTTTGTTATAAGAGCTTTGAGGAGGCAGATGATTTCTGGAAGGAATCAGCAAAAGAGACTGACAACTTTACTGGACACTAACGTGAACTCGGATCCATCTTTGAAAAGGGTTTGGAAGACGTGATGAAACCGCAACTCGCATCCCTTAGAGTAAAAGAGAATTCAATCAGCCTTTGCGAGATATTGGATGAACAGTTTTAGCCAAACCTGCCAAATGTTTCTCTTGATTTGGATATTTCAAATCATCCATTTTGCTGTGAAGGGATTCCAGAGATGGCAAGCTTGAAAAGAAATCATTGGAAGTACATTAAGAAATACGAATTGCACAGCTAAGAGGACAGGCTGTGAGAGTTGGGGTTGTTCAGCCTGATGAAGAGAAGGTGCTGTGGGGACCTTACAGCACCTTCCTGTACCTGAAGGGGACCTACAGGAGAGCTGGGGAGGGATTATTTACAAGGGCATGCAGTAGCAAGATGAGGGGTAATAGATTTAAACTGTAAGAGGGTGGATTTAGACTAGATATTAGAAATCTTTTACTGTGAGGGAGGTGAGACACTGGCGCAGGTTGCCCAGAGAAGCTGTGGATGCCCCATCCCTGGAGGTGTTCAAGGCCAGGCTGGATGAGGCTTTGAGCAACCTGGTCTAGTAGAAGGCATCCCTGCCCATGGCAAGGGGGTTGGAACTTGATGATGTTTAAGGTCCCTTCTGACCCAGACCATTCTATGATTCTATGATAATTTATGTATATACTTCATAAAATGACAGGATTTCTGCAGTGTTAGGTTTTAACTTTATGCCCACTTGGTTGTCTTATCAGCTGTATGCCAGCAGCTATACACATATTTCTCCCTTTCACTGCTTACTGGACCTGAGCCTACTCAATTCAGTTTAGTTGGCAATGGCACTTCTCACTTTCTTAAAACACAGGGCTTTCCAATTTCTAAGAATGTTTATAGGATCATAATAATTTGAAACAGGTGTTCAAACCTCTCTCTTCTCCTGCACAACAGAAGGTTTATATATTTTTCATTATATATGGAGACAAACCATAGCACTTAGGATGACCATCTGTTAATGAACTTCTTCTTTGGCTATAAGCAAAAGGTGTGGTGTTTTTTTTGGTTTGTGTGGTTTTTTTGTTT